>NW_027208296.1:0-142039 GCF_964237555.1 Oryctolagus cuniculus
GTGAGACTTATGTCTTCAAGTCGTCTATCATACTCTTTTATGCTACAATTTTTATGGATTCATGCTAATATTTCCTCAAAAAGCAATTTAAAATGTTGCTAGTAGGAAATATAGATGTCCCAAAATTACTTAATCTTCCTCATGTTTGAGGAATAAAAAGGGTATTGAAGAAGTATGTGTTTTTACTTACAATAAAATTGAAATGCCCCAGTAATTTCTTGTAACACATTGCAGTACATAGTGAGATTGTGAAATTGTCTATGCACTACCACATATATAACATTAGAAATTGCAAGAATGTGTATTTTAAGCCTACGAATTGTATATATATAAATTACTTTTATTTTGTTTCTATAAATTTTTCCAGTGTTCAAGCCAGATTTTGTTATGCTCATTTCCCTTATTCTTTTTTTAAGATTTATTTATTTATTCGAAAGCTAGAGTAAGAGAGAGAGAGAGAGAGAGAGTTCTTCCATTCACTGGATCACTCCCCAAATGGCCACAATACCCAGGAATGAGCCAGGTTGAAACCAGGAGCTAGGAGCTTCATGAGTGAGAACCACATGGGTGCAGTGGCCCAAGTGCTTGGGCCATCTTCTGCTGCTTTCCCAAGTGCATTAGCAGGGAGCGGGATCAGAAGTGGAACAGCCAAAACTCAAACTGGTGCCCATATAGGTGTTGCATGCAGGTGGTGTCTTAACCATGTATGCATCAAAGCTGGCTGCAGTAAATCACTTTAGGATGTAAATCAGTCATAGTGCTGGACTATTGCCGGTGCTCAAGCTCAAAAAATAAGTAAGAGGTGTCTTCAGAAACTTCGTGGAAATTGCACGTTAGGGATAAGATATGCATGGATTTCAAAATACTTTGCACCAAAATAAACTCACTTTTCATTTAATACTTCCATAGCTGTTTGGAGTTCTCTCGTCTGTCTGTATTTCAAATGCTTACGTTCACTAAGCAGCTTCTCAATTTCACCTTCCCTGTTTGCCTCAGCCTGATACGTGTTAATACTGGTGACTTCTGCTTCAATCACTCAAAGCTTTCTCTTTACTTTGCCCCTTCAGTACTAAGTTTATGTGCAAGCAATGTACTTCTTTCACAGACCCTCCTAAAATAAATTAAATTGGTATTTAGATGGTTTAAGGCCTTACAGCTAATGGACCTCCAACAATGCTAATGTTCTATTCCATATGCAGCCCTCTCACCTGCACCCACAAAGTGGGGATATGCTGTTGACTGGAGCAACATCAGTATGCTCTTGACACAGGTGTGCTTCTCGGAAAGTTAAGCATTTCTATTTTAACCTCATGCAGTCTACTCTTAGTTTTCTATTGTAATTTTGAAAGCAATAATATGGACATTTTAGGTTTCCATAGGACAGGGTCCTGGTTTTGTAAACCATGTAACTGACCTCTCAGCAGGCAGTTATTTTAAGCGTTTACCATGATTACCATAGGGACTGAACTGAGGCTCAAGTGACATTATGTGTATTGTATTAGTCATACACAAATAGAGCCCAAAGCGGGCTGTCATGTGTCCGTGAACACTGACTTCATAAACAGTTGAAAAACAAGACCGCATGCAGGAGTGTGCAGACTACTTGGAAGAAAGCTCTGCTGATGGAGAACATGTGTGTGATTTCTAGCAAAAATAATCTGAAGCATCACTTTATGCATGTATCGATGGGGAGGAGTAACAAAGACACACACCCCAAGGATCCCGAGAAATGGCTGTGAGCAGTTGAAAGAGTGCAGTGGAGCATGGGCCTGTTGCATTGTGGGAAACCAGGGAGGCAGCCAAGCGAAGAGGCAGACCTAAGACAGCACAGAGAGCTATGTTTTAAAGGCCTAAACATGAATGGACAGAAAGAATAATTAAAGGGTTTTCCAGAATGTATGTTCTGCATGAAAGTGGTAGTAGTGCTTTAATGTGAAGTGTAAGATGTCAGTCAGATTAAACAGATGGTGTGGAGGTTCTGTGGAATGGTTTTCTCAACTGAAGAGGTATCAAAATTCTGTTAGGCCCTAACTAACAGTGCAACAACTGAGCTATTCAGAGAAGAGGAAGAAGCCTAGGAAACTATGAGAATGAACGCTCAGAATGAAAACCAAAGAGGCTGTGACAAAATTCTTTTTGCTTTATCTGCTTGTTTTATTATATTGCATATATCAATACTATTTCATCATATATCAATACTATTTCATCAGTTTTTGGAATCTATGTGTTCTGTGTTATGGATAATATAAAGGTCAATTGATCATATGACATCATTACAGCTACTCTCAGTTTCACCTAAAGCACAGCAAACTGGGTTCTTCAGTGGCAAATTATATAGACTTTGTAATTCCAAGTTTTGGGGTTTGAGTGCTTATTCCACTAGTCACTATTGGTACAAACTAGGACATGGCACTTGGGCTACAGTTTCCTTGTCTCCAAAACTGATGTAACACCTATTTCAGAGAATGGCTGCAGGAATATTTTACATATAAACAGAAAAGAGCTCTACCAGGACACAGCAAACACTGCATGAATTGAGATTGTCACCTGCTCATATTATATCGCATTCAAATCCTTAGAACAGATGTGTTTTAGAACTTTGAAACTTTGTGTTGTCAAAAGGCAATATGATTTATGTATATTATAATTTAAATGGTTGTCATCTGAAAATGACTTGTTACTGTTTTTAACTTAAGATGGTATAAAAGTGATATGCATGCAGTAGAGACTCTACTTTGAATGTGGACCTTCTACTGGCCTCACATCATGAGGTATTGATCCTCCCTTGCATTCAGGGAGAGGCTGCAGCTCCCACTCTGCAACATGGAGTCATGAAGGGAAGTGGCTGATTCCCTGTATGCTACTCTGGTGCTAAGCTGCGATATTTGATAGGCTGTGCATGTTGAATGCATTTTGGACTTAACAGTTTCAATTTACTGTGAGTTTACCTAGACATACCCTATCCTAACTCAGGGAGCGTCTGTATATGATACCCAATGCATGTACTGTAAAAACAAATTCTAATGCTGCAGCACATCACCCTGCAATAAGATAGTCATCCTTTGGAAGCAAAACACAAACTACGTTAAGCATCATATTTTGTGTTAAGGCATTATTTTTCTACCATAGATTTTCAAAAGTGCACACACTTCTCTGCACAAGAAAACAAAAACAGAAACTTTGATTTGCCAGAGCTTTCTCTATTTGTGATTATATTTTAGAATTTTAAGAGATTGAAACTCTGAGACCTAAGGACTTTGGGGCCATCTCCAGTCCAGTGTAGAGGATGCACATACAGTCCATGTGGAGACTCTGAGAAAAAGATTCATTATGATTTAAGCACCCAAGCTCTTAGAATTTCAAGGAGATGGGAAAGAGGGTGATGATTCCAAGAAAACTGCTCTTCATTATTACGTGCCTAGTATGAGCAAAACCTAGGAGATGATGCTAAAATTCTCTTTTCCCATCCAAACTTGGGTTGTGGGAGAGGATAGGACAGCTGGCTTTAAAAATAGGTTTTCCATCTTAGAGTATGCTATCAAACTAAGTAAGCACTCTAATAATGTCATCAGTTTGTAAGATTTTGTTTTTAGTGTATAATCTTTAATGGTGTCCACCAAAAGCACCTCTTTCACCCAACCTGTCCTTGGAGCACTAGATTCAGGTACACAGGCGACCTCTGTTTATACTGTTAAGAGGTTGCAATGCGCTTTCATTAGTGTATTCACAACCAAACTCTCTGTATTCACTTTTTCCTTGCCACTGAAATCTCCTACTTCTTGTTTAGAATCACTCTCAATCACCATTTCTTTTTCTGACCAATTTCCTCATATTCATTGATTAGGCCCTGGTGAATCTGTCTCCATTCTAATTTTAGAATGTGTCCTCTCCTCTCTGTCTTAACACCAAACTTCCTCGGACCAGATTCCTATCCTTTCTGTCCTGGACATTTGATTCATTTCCCTTTCTTATCACGTCCACCCAGAGTATCTCCAAACTCTTGTATGTGATCTTGCCACCATGCGGACCTGATAGTGTCTGACTCCTACCTAAAATAATGCAGTGGCATGGCAATCACTATAAAGTAAAATTCCAAAAAGTAACAAGCTTCCATCTGCCTTTTAAAGTGTTTCACAATACCGACAACATATGCATTTTGTGTTCTGTTGGCCTGAATAGGGCATTCTTTTCCAAAAGTAATGCATTTATAGAAAGAGAAAGAGAGAAGTCATCTATCCACTGGTTCACTCCACAATGTCCGCAATTCCATGGCTGGGTCAGACTGAACCTAGGAGCCAAGCCATGAGCCTAATCTGGGTCTCCCCCATAGGACACAATTACTTGAGTGATCACCTGCATTACCAAGAAGCTGGAATCAGAAGCAGAACCGGGACTCTAACCCAGTAACTCCCAGATGGGATGTGGGCATCCCAAATGGCATCTTAACTGAAGCCAAATACCTGCCCCTTGGGGAAGACTCGGCACAGCCATTTAAGCTGCTCACTGGGATGCTCACATCCCTAATCAGAGCGCTGATTTGAGTCCCAGCTGCTCTGCTTCTGATCCAACACCTACTGATGGTTTTGAGAACCTGCAGGTTACGGATCCAGTACTTGATTTTCTGCCACCCACGTGGGAGACCTGGATGGAGTTCCTGGCCCCTAGTATGTACCTGGGTGTCATGGTCATTTGGAAAGTGAACCAGTGGATGGAAGATATGTCTCTTTCTTTCTTTCTCTCTCTCTCTTTCAAACAAATAAATATTTTTATAAAATTCAATTATCTGCCCGTTAGCAGTCTATCCTGATTCCATATTTATACATTTCTCTTTCAATAAAAATGTTGACTGTAGATGACAGAGTCCATTCCATGTAGGACATCTGGTGCCAAAACCGTATGCTAAAATGCAATAATCAACTTTCACAACAGCATGTGACATAATTTAGTCTAAATTTTCATTTTGTTGCCGATTCTTACAATTTAGAGATTACTGGTTAGCACCATTTGGTCTTTCAAAACCCTGAATCAAAGATATTAGAATTAAGTTTGTCAAGTAACTGAGAATTGTTTCTCTGGAATCAGCTGAGCTAGGATAATGTCTCTAGTTAACTCCACCATGCACTTTACCTAGTGTGATTTAAGATCACTGTAGCTTAGAATCACTAGTATTTGATCTTTTAAAATTCAGGCTTGTGGTCAAGCACTGCAACTATCCAGAAATGACATTGTGCTTTTTAGGAATTCCAGACTACACCGTTAAAGTTTCTCTGAGTTCTTGAGACTGATATTAATCCTACTTTTACACCTTAGTGATGCCAAGTATTGCCTTTCCTGCTCTTAACGCCACCTATACAAACTGATAATTCATTTGGTGTGTTGAGAATGCACTGCCAAACTCCATTTATTATCTTTCTTTTTAAAGATTTTATTTATTTATTTATTTGAAAGAGTTAGAGAGAGAGGTAGAGACAGAGAGAGAGGTCTTCCATCCAGTGGTTCACTCCCCAGTGGCTGCAACGGCCAGAGCCATGCCTATCCTAAGCCAGGAGCCAGGAGCTTCTTCTGGGTCTCCCACGTGGGTACAGGGGCCCAAGGAGTTGCCCCATCTTCCATTGCTTTCCCAGGCCATAGCAGAGAGCTGGATCGGAAGAGGAACAGCTGAGACTAGAATCAGCACTCATATGGATGCCAGGGCTTTAACCTGCTATGCCACAGTGCCGGCCCCCAACTCCTTTTGCTATCCAAGTTTGCATTCTTGACCTGCTGTTTGCATCTTCAGTCCTTAGTCTTCTGGATCTTCTCCTCATGACATAGGTCTTTTCTTACAGTATTCAGTTTTCATTCACATTCATTTTCTGTCCTGCCCAACCCCTACACAACTTTGCCGACTCAGACATTTTGTCCATTAGCAGCTGAGTCAGGCTCTATCCTTGCTAACTCATCATGGTCTGGCAGTCAGTGAAGAACTCTAGACTAAAACAAAGCATTTTGATTCAAGAATGTGGGAAACTCCACATCATAAATTGAATGAAGCTCAAAAGTTAAATTATAAGTCAGTTGTTTGAAATACAGGCTGTATTTTTCTGAAGCAAAACCAATGCCATAGTATTTGTTAGGTCTCCAGGTTAGTGTACCTCGATCAGAAAGAGTATAAAGACTGGGATAAAGAGAATATGAACAAGTGAACTCCAGTGCAGGTGAAACATTTCCAGAGGTAGTTTTATTGGATGCTTGAAAAAAATCTAAGTAAATGATGCAGAATAAGTAAGAGATGTTATGTTGAGAAATCTGGAAAGAAGAGATAGCAACAGAGTGAGGTGATAAGTATATTCCAGGCCTCTTTAAGACACAGGATTGATTCTAACCTATGGGCTTCAGCCAAGAGGAAATTGGTTGTGTTATTGTTATGATTTCAAGAATAAAATTTTGAGCATCTGTATTTACAGTGTGTGGTGTTTTGTAGTTTTTAAGTTGTCAATAGTGAGAGTTCTACTAAAAAATACAGATGGCTAAAATTACATGCACGCTCATTGTAGATCCTAACAATAGGTCTGATTGTTCCTGCTGCTGTTTTTCTATTGTGTTTTTACCTTCTTACAAATAATTCTCCACTTATTTGTTATTTATGCAGAATTTTGTGTAAAACATTCTCATGAAAGTCTTTTTCATGTATGAGATTTAGTATAATCTTTCTCTTTTTAACATATACACATTTTTGAGTCCCCAGTTTCTATTCTGAGATATAACATTAGTGGTGTAATAGGATTTTTAAAATTTATTTGACAGGTAGAGTTATAGACAGTGAGAGAGAAAGACAGAGAGAAAGGTCTTCCTTCCGTTGGTTCACCCCAAAAATGGCCGCCACAGATGGTGTCACACCGATCTGAAGCCAGGAGCCAGGTGCTTCTTCCTGGTCTCCCATGTGGGTGTAGGGGCCCAAGCACTTGGGCTATCCTCCACTGCACTCTCGGGCCACATCAGAGAGCTGGACTGGAAGAGAAGCAACCTGGACTAGAACCCGGCACCCATATGGGATGCTAGTGCCGCAGGCGGAGGATTAACCAAGTGAGCCACAGAGCCGGCCCAGGGGTGTAATAGGATTTTGACAACCACCCAATATAGATTATGTGAACAAGGAGAAATAACCAAGATACTAATAGTCTCCATTCAAGATATCATAGCATTTGTTTAACAATGATGTTTTACATGCAATGTTTGTGTTTTAAAATGAAAATATTTCTTTTCATTTTCAAAATAAAATATCCTATCTTAAATATAATCAAGGTGAGTATATTACATATATTTGTGTATAGTACAGAGTTTGTCAGCCATTATTTGTTAGAAAAATCCAAGTTTAGTTAATTTTTTGAATCAATCTCAATAATTAGATCTCAAAATGAAGATCAGGAAGTGCCTTAAACATGCTTAACGCCTTCTAAGCTGTTTTGTACTTTTCTATGTTGTCCGTCAGTGAGATTCTATGATTTTTAGCTGCAGTGGGTTGATGAGAATTTCTAAATTATTGGTGGTTTAAACTAACATAGGATAATGAAAATGTTCTAGCCTTTTGCATTTGCATAGTGATCAAAGTATATTCAACATTTTTAGAAAATAACATTTAATATAGCTTATTTTAATTTTTGAAGCTACTTTGCAGCTACAAGAAGCTAATTTATCAGATCATTGTTTATTTTAGCAAATGGCCAAAAATCCAAACCTTTCTTTAGTATGGAGGAGATTGAAATGTGTATGTTACAAATGGATACATTTAATGTCTTGACCATTTTATTGTGGTAAAACATGATATTGATTAGATAATATTTCATCAACTATCAGTGTTAATATTCCTTTTTAAAAGATTTATTTACTTCAAATGAAAAGTGACAGGGAAAAAGAGAGAGTGAGTTAGTTAGTTCTTGAATCTGGTGGTTTACTTCCCAAATGCTTGCAGCAGCCAGGGCTAGAACAGGCTGAATTCAGGAGCCTGGAACTCCGTGGAGGCCTCCTATCTGGGTGGCAGCGGCCCAAGCACTGGAGTGATCATCCATGGCCTCTCCAAGTGAATTGGAAGAAGAGCAGCCGGGACTCCAACCAGAACTCTAATATGGCATGCAGCTGTCCCAAGACGTGGCTTAACCCACTGCGCGTAACACCTGCTGTGCTATTTGTTATTTTAAATCTCATGCTTATTTAAAAGCTTAAACAAGAGTTTTGCATGCAATTACTTTGTATCTTTTAAACAAAAATGCGTTAATTTTACATATATTGCTATCCATATTTTATTAAGTTCATCAATAATCAAATTATATTCACCTTATTTAAGTAAGATTTAACTCATTTAAAGCTAAAAATGGTTTGTGCATAACAGATGTCAGTTTGAGTTTACGCAAGGTTTAATGTCTGAAGGAATTTGACTCAGATCCACCTTTTATGCTCCTGGGACAACCCAGAGCCCTTCTAAATACCACTGTTTCTGCATATTCCAAATGCATATTTTTCTGGTCATCCTGGCTCTATTTTTACTCATGCCCTAGAATGTTTTCAGTTTTCCATCTTTCATTTCTTCTCTCAATTTTGGCATGGACCCAACTGTACTCTCAATTCCTTTCCCTTATTTATACCAACTCCCCTTCCAACAGTCCCTTAACAATCAGTCTCAACGAAACATCACTGACCATAACCAACATGGATTACCCATAGCAGTATTATTCATAATACCCAGAAATCTTTAACACTCAAACTTATCATTCACTAATCTATAGATAGGTAAAATGTAGAATATCCATACAATAACATTATTTAGCAAAACCAAGAGGATAGAGTGTGCAGAGTGAAAGATGATGGACACAACAGACCACTTGCTTTATGATTTGATTTATAGGAAATGTCCAGAATAAGCAAATCGATAGAGACACAAATTAGACTAATGTCTGTTTAGTAATAAGAGGGAAGAGAGTGAGAGGTGATAACTAGAAGATACATTTGAGTTTTCTGCTGGTGAAAATAGTTTAAATTGATTGTAATGTTAGTTTCTTTTTTAATTTACTTTTAAAGGCTTATTTATTTATTTGAAAGGCAGAGGCAGAGAAAGAGAGAGAGAGAGAGGGAGAGTATGTGTGTCTTCCATCTGCTGGTTCACTCTCCAAATGGCCATAGTGGCTGAAGCTGAGCCAGTCTGAAGCCAGGATCCAGGAGCTTCTTCCAGGTCTCCCACACAGGTGCAGGGGCTCAAGCACTTGCGCCATCTTCTACTGCTTTCCCAGACCATAGCAGAGAGCTGGATCAGAAGTGGAACAGCCAGAACTCAAACCCAGCCCATATGGGATGCTGGCACTGCAGGCAGTGGCTTTACCACAGTGCTGGCCCCAATGTTAGTTTCACAATTGCAAATATAACTAAAACCATTGATTATAAATGTTATATGAATGAATTGTAGAATATCTTAACTTCATCTCTATAAAACGATGACAAAAATTATCAATGTGAGCCGGCGCCGTGGCTCACTAGGCTAATCCTCCGCCTAGCGGCGCCGGCACACCGGGTTCTAGTCCCGGTCGGGGCGCCGGATTCTGTCCCGGTTGCCCCTCTTCCAGGCCAGCTCTCTGCTGTGGCCAGGGAGTGCAGTGGAGGATGGCCCAGGTGCTTGGGCCCTGCACCCCATGGGAGACCAGGAAAAGCACCTGGCTCCTGGCTCCTGCCATCGGATCAGCGCGGTGCGCCGGCCGCAGCGCGCTGGCAGCGGCGGCCATTGGAGGGTGAACCAACGGCAAAAGGAAGACCTTTCTCTCTGTCTCTCTCTCACTGTCCACTCTGCCTGTCAAAAAAAAAAAAAAATTATCAATGTGTTACATAGTATTTGTGTTGGCAGAGACCTAGAAGAGGTTTACTTGAAGAAATGGAGTTCAATTATTAGGCACAAATAATCTAAAAATGAAGATGCGTCATCCTAGTTGTTGCTGTGATGCTGTCAGACCCCAAAATTCTGTTATCCACTTTTCTTGGACATCCAGACACTCATTAATCCCCAGTGATATCCGTTTGGGTTTTTATCATTTTTCTCTGTCCACCGACATCTAACTATAGGGAAGGGAAAAACGGATTGTAGTTCTTCACTGATATAAAATACTGTAGTTGCACATCCCCACTTTATATCTCCACTTCAAGTGTTACGACATTGGTAGCAACTACAGAGAGTTGTGGTCTTAAAGTCTGTTTTGATTATACTTTATTTGATCATAGGACTCCATGCATTTTAGCTTCTGCATAGAATGAAGGAGATTAACTGCAAACACTGAGTCCGGGGCCTAGAAAAAGCATCTCTTACCAGAGGAAGAAGGTGAAGAACAGTTACACGTCAATGTTGTGGAAGTTACTTGCGACCACTGTGTTTGACTAGAGTAGATACCTCCCCTGAACAGAAATTGGTTTTAACATTTTCTGCGCAATTTCTGTCTTTCTTATTTTCAGCTTTAGATCCAGCTAAAGATCCATGCTTAAAGATGAAGTGCAGTCGCCATAAAGTATGCATTGCCCAGGATCCTCAGATGGCACTCTGTGTTAGTCACCGGAGGCTTACACACAGGTAAACATGGCTAAATTAAATGCCGCTGATAGAACAGTACTCCTTAGCACAAACAAATGTGAAACATAAATATTTGGTAGTGTCTGCTAATCTTGTGTACAGAGTTTTACTGAAACAGTTTCAGAAGCTTGACTAAACCAATTCTGATTCACCTGGATTAAACACTGCTATAAATCAGAATCACTGTGGATTACAGAATTTAAGGCATGCATTTACTGTTGACTAAAGGAAATTTTTCAAATATTGTATTAAAATATTTTTCTATATATTTGTGTTTTTTAAGGTTTAAAGAATAATTATAGTTCTGGGACCCTCTCAATATTTTTTGTGGCTACTCTTTCCCACAGGAAAGGGTTAGAAACAAATTTAAAGGGTAGAAATAAATTGACTGATGTTTGTAAAAGAAATAAGCTAGCAATTGCATTATAGAGATTTGGGGCTGGCATTCTTTGGGATATCTTCCTTAGGAAGCACAAATATTGTTCTTTGGGGGCTGACAAAAAAGGGGAAAGAAAGGATTTCAAATGTGTGTTCTAACAATCAGTAGTGTTCCTGTAAGGTAGGCTGTGTGGTTTTTTTTTTTTTATTTTTCTCCACAAAGAAACCTTTTATTTAAGGAATACAGACTTTATGAATTTATAAGTACAATTTTAGGAATATAGTGATTCTTCCTACCATATCTACCCTCCCACTCACTTTCCCACTCCTTCTTCTCCCTCCTCTGCCTTTCCCAGGCCCATTCTCCACTAAGTTCCATTTATGATTAATTTTATACACAGAATATCAACTCTGTACTAAGTAAAGAGTTCAACAATTTGCATGGTGAAAAAAAAAAAAAACCAAAAAACAAAAAAGCAAAGCAAACAGAAAACAATCAAGATAAGGGCTACTCAAAGTCATTGCATCTTGAAGTTAATTCCACTTTTCCTTTTTTTATTAATTTAATTAACTTTAACAAAGCACCCAAGAATTATACCTCTTTTGGGAACACTTAAACATGGTGATAATGCAACTCTTTGAGGACAGAGGTCCTGCATGGGAAGTAAGTGCACAGTGACTCCTGTTGTAAATTTAATAATTAACATTCTTATGTGTGAGGTCAGTGATCACCTGAGGATCTTGACATGAACAGCCTAGGCTCTGGAAGCCTTTTGAGTCCACAGACTCCATCACTATTTAGACAGGGCCATAAGCAAAGTGGAAGTTTTCTCCTCCCTTCAGAGAAAAGTACATCTTTATTTGATGGCCACTTCTTTCCACTGGGGTCTCATGCACTGTAATCCTTCATGTAGGACATTTTTTGCCACAGTATCTTGGCTTTCCATTCCTGAAATGCTCTCGTGGGCTTTTCAAGCCAGACCAGAATGCTGTAAGGGCTGATTCTGAGATCAGAGTGCTATTTAAAGTAATTGTCATTCCATGAGTCTGTTGTGTGGACTGCTTCCCATGTTGGAACATTCCCTCCTTTTTAATTCTATCTATTATTAATACCAGACCCTTAACACTTAAGATGGTATTTTTACCACCCAGCTTAAGGGGACTTACTTTAAAGTGTTTAAAGCTTAAGGGGCAAGTTTTTAAACTGTATTCTTAGAAGTAGCTCTGTAGGAATTAATGCAGAACTATACAGCTTTACAGTTACAAACTTCATATACTTCATATTTACAGGAACATGGTGATTCTTCCCACCATGCCTACTTTCCCACTCATACTCCCAACCTTGTTTCCTCCTCCCCCTCTTATTTTAACTCTTATATTTTACGGAGATCTATTTTTAGTTGACTTTCTACACACATGTTTAACTCTATGTTGATGGAAGTATTCAACAAATAGTATTAAAAAAGAAAAAAAACCAAAACTGTTCCTCAACTGTCAAGACAAGTCATTGCTTCTCAGAGTGTCAATTTCACTTCTACAGAGTGGGTGGGCTGTGTTTTGAGAAGGATCAGAAATTTAAGAAATCACCTGTGTTATTTGGTGCTGAGTTGTAAAGGTTGGAATATACCGCAGCCAAGTAAAGTCATGGAGTAATTAAAGGAAACAGGTGTATTTACTGCTTTTAATACTTTTTAAGGAATTCTCTTACTATTTCCTATGATGGTCGACTGAATTCATGTATTGCTTTTAAGTCAATGAATCAAGGAATTTTGCTATTTGGATATGGTCAGAAAATAATTGGATTTTTGGATTTAGCGTACTTGCATATAAATTCTATAAAAATGGGAGACTTCAAAAAGCTCTGGAAGAATGGAATTAAATGATGTGTTTCCATTAGAAATCCATGTCCTGTTTTTTTCATAATACTTATTTTTCATTAATTTCTGGGAGACTTCCCATAGGCATGAATTTCAACTTATATTTTACTTCAATTTTTACTAACTTTTTAAAAGTTTGTTAAGATTTATTCATGGAAAATAAATGAGGGCAATGTCAAATGAATTTGTGGTTGATCCCTCCCCTAAGTTGGAGGCTTAATCGATTAGTTTCATTTAAAAGCAAAAAAACTGCTATATCACAAGTTCAAGAAAATATAGTGAAAGCTTCCATCTGCACTGATTTAGCAACTTTTAAATGGCATTGACCCAAATCCACAAGCAACTGAGGCCCTCGCAGTTAATATCGTTCCTGCCTGGGAGAACACCTGTTGAACAACAGAAGCCAGGAGACGTTAGAGTCCTTGATTGGAGGTCACAGAGCTCAGATTTTCCAAGCTTCAATCCATAGCTTTACTGTACTTAGTGAGAGCAGGGTCTGTGCCATCCTGCTGTTTCACTAACTTATGATTGCACAAAGACTGAAGTACATACAAAGAGAAACTTCTGTCTTGATGTAATAAAGACTCTCAGAAACTGATAGGCACAGTAGTCCTGGCTGGATACAAAACTGTGTGTAGCTTTGCTTTGGTGTAGGAGGGGAGTTGAGGAGTAGGTGAAACCAAGAGGCTAGGGAGTGGACTTCAGTGTGTTGTGTACCTAGTACTTACTGCTGTTCTGATACTGACAGGGACTGTTTAAAAACTCAGTGCACATTGTGTTCTCTAAAAGCTAGTTTGCAAAGAATTGATATTGAGATGGATGTTTAATATGCTATATTTGCTTTGAGAATGTCAGTACATAGTGAATGTTTATATAATCCTTGGGGAAGAACTTTGCCAGGAAGTCTGATCAATAAAGACAGCTAATATAAATAACCTAGATCATAGATTTGCAGATGTGTGTGTGTGTATGGGTGTATGGGTGTGTGTGTGTATTTTGGGGGTTGGGTAGAGAAATCAGAGAAAGATGGCTTCATTAATCAATTTTGACTATTTACACAGTTCAGATTAGAAATTGCTCCTTTTTTGTTGATGAAAAGAAACAATTTATGTTTTCTTCACTTTATCTCATGAAAGAGAAGGGAAATGTAGTCTGTTGCTTGTGTCTGCAGGCAGAGCCCCTACATTTAGAAAACAGGCCATGCTGAGTCCTCTCCCCTAATCTATATCTCATACACATCTACATTACCTTAGAATCTTGATCTTATAGTGCTCACCATATTTGTAATAGCTTAACTAATATTTTTTAAAAATATTTATTTATAATCATATATTTGTAAAGATTTATTTTATTTATTTGAAAGAGTTACAGAAATAGGTAGAGACACAGAAAAAGAGAGAGATCTTCCATCCACCAATTCATTCCTCAAATGGTTGCAATGGCTGGAGCAGGGCTGATCTGAAGGCAGGAGCCAGGAGCTTCTTCTGGATCTCCCACATGGGTGCAGGGACCCAAGGACTTGGCCATCTTCCACTGCTTTCCCAGGTGCATTAGCAGGGAGCTGAAAGAAAAGTGGAGCAGCTGGGACTCAAACTGACACCCATATGGGATGCTGGCATCTTAGGGGCAGCTTTACCTGCTACACCATAGTGCTGGCCCCAATCCATTTTCTTGATTAGGTGGCTCATTATGTGTTGTACACTAGCCTCGACCACCTCCACCACTGCCAGTGTAGAAAATGGTGGTGTCAGCTATTCAAACTTGTCTATGCAGAATTGGCTTCAAGCTTGCGTTATAACTGTGTTCTTGTGCCAAATTTCTGCTATCATTATCATTATTAGTGAGAACCAAACCATTTTATAAATACTAAGAAAGAACTGAAACTTCACTGTGTTTTTCCAGTGTGGTAAAATAATGAATTATTTAGATGGCTTAATATAAAGTATAGAATGAGTTTCCAAGCTTTGAATATGGTGCACTTTTTTATATTCCCACCATGAGAAAAAGTTCTGTAGATGCTGCGAGCTGAGGGGTTTTTTCTCCTCATTGTTTCTTCATGTTGTGAGCAAGAAGCCCAGTGTTTTATGCTCCCTTGCAGGCTGTGCAGCTGCAGATAATTAACACTATGTCTAGATCAGTGTTTCTGGCACCAATCGATGCTGCTGATATTAAAGAGAAAGATTTGGCATAATACAACAGAGAGGATAAGGCTCAAGAAGTTGTAGGACAAAACTAGCCATGTTAATTTCTGCTTCATTTACACTGAAGAAAAAAAAATCAATAAGGAAATGCTTTTGGCCTCCTAAGAAGGCATTGCACAACAAGAAATGATAATATTTATCTAAAATGCTTCTTATCAATGATAGGTACCAAAAGAAATGGTTCCAAAATATCTCATGTACTTTTTGTGATTCATATTTTGTAATAACCATATTAATTGAAAATTGAAATGTTTTTGTGGTTATTAACTGTGTAACTGTGTTATTTGCACTTCTATTGTTCTAATCTTGGAATATTTGAGGTGAGAAGAGTCAAACATGGGGGGTTTCCAAGATGGCGGAATAGCAACTGGACTGTCTGAATCACAAGGGGCAAAATTAATGTTTAAAAAGGGTTAAGGGGGCAGCACTGTGACATAGCAGGTAAAGATGCCACCTGCAGTGCCAGCATGCCATACGGGCTCTCGGATTCAAGTCCTGGCTGCTCCACTCCCAATCCAGCTCTCTGCTCTGGCCTGGGAAAACGGAAGATGGCCCAAGTCCTTGGGCCCCTGTACCCGTGTGGGAGACCCAAAAGAAGCTCCCAGCTCCTGGCTTCAGATCAGCCCTGCTCTGATCACTGCAGCCATTTTAGGAATGAACTGGCAGAAAATAGAGGAAGATACAAAAAAATGGAAAAATCTTCCATGTTGATGGATTGGAAGAATCAATATAATCAGATGTCCATGCTACAGAAAGCAATTTACAGATTCAATGTGATACCAAACAAAATACCAAGGGCATTCTTCTCAGGTATAGAAAAAACTTTGTTGAAATACGTATGGAAACACAGGAGACCCCCAAATAGCTAAAGCAATCTTATACAACAAAAACAAAGCCAGAGACAGCACACTACCAGATTTCAAGACATACTACACAGCAGTTATAATCAAATTAGCCTGGTATTGGTACAAAAATAGAAGGGTAGAAGAATGGAACAGAATAGAAACACCTGAAATCAATCCAAGCATCTACAAATTACTTATCTTTGACAAAGGAACTAAAATCAACCCCTGGGCAAGGACAGACTCTTCAACAAATGGTGCGGGGAAAACTGTATTGCCGTATGCAGAAGCATGAAGCAAGACCCCTACCTTACACCTTTCACCAAAATCCATTCAAAATGGATTGACTACCTAAATCTATGACCTGACACCATCAAATTATTAGAGAACATTGGGGAAACCCTACAAGACATTGGCATAGACAAAGAGTTCTTGTAAAGACTCCAGAGGCACAGACATCAAAGCCAGAGTCAACAAGTGGGATTATATCAAACTGAAAAGCTTCTGCACTGCAAAAGAAACAATCAGCAAGTGAAGAGACAGCCGACAGAATGGGAGAAAATATTTGCAAACTGTAAAATTGATAAAGGTTTAATAACCAGAATATACAAAGAGATCAAGATACTCAGCAACAATTAAACAAACAGCCCAATTAAGAAATGGGCAAGGCCGGTGCCGCAGCTTACTGGGCTAATCTTCTGCCTTGCGGCGCCGGCACACCGGATTCTAGTCCCGGTCGGGGCACTGGATTCTGTCCTGGTTGCCCCTCTTCCAGGCCAGCTCTCTGCTGTGGCCAGGGAGTGCAGTGGAGGACGGCCCAAGTACTTGGGCCCTACACCCCATGGGAGCCCAGGAGAAGTACCTGGCTCCTGCCTTTGGATCAGCGTGGTGCACTGGCTGCAGTGCACCGGCTGTGGCAGCCATTGGAGGGTGAACTAACGGCAAAGGAAGACCTTTCTCCCTGTCTCTCTCTCTCACTGTCCACTCTGCCTGTCAAAAAAAAAAAAAAAAAAAAAAAAAAAAAAAAAAAAAAAAGAAAGAAAGAAAAGAAAGAAATGGGAAAAGGACTTAAACAGACATTTTTCAAAAGAGGAAATCCAAATGGCCAACAGATACATGAAAAAATGTTCAGGATCACTAGCCATCAGGGAAATGCAAGTCAAAACCATAATGAAGTTTCACCTCACTCCAGTTAAAGTGGCTTTCATACAGAAATCAACAAACAACAAATGCTTGTGAGGATGTGGAAGAAAAGGTACCCTAACCCACTGTTGGTGGGAATGTAAACTGGTCAAGCCATTATGGAATACAGAGTGGAGATATCTCAGAGATCTGAATATAGACCTTCCACATGACCCAGTCATCCCACTCCTGGGAATCTACCCAAGGGAAATTAAATCAGCATATAAAAGAGCTATCTGTACCACAATGTTTATTGCAGTTCAGTTCACAATAACAAAGACATGGAATCAAACCAAATACCCATCAACTCAAGAAATTATGGGCTATTTACACCATGGAATACTACACAGCAGAAAAAAAAACCTGAAGTTCAGTTATTTGCAAGAAAATGAATGAAACTGGAAAACATCACACTTAGTGAATATATATATAATATATATATAATATATATAATATCAAATTGTAATGAACTGTAATAGTTGGCCTTGATGTAGTATTTTATTTAAAGCTATGTCTTCCTTTTCTTAATTTTTTATTTTTTTTGAAGATCTTATTTATATGAAATTCAGGGAGGGCTGGAGGGAGGGAGAGAGAGGGGGAGAGAGAGAGAGAGAGAGAGAGAATCGCTATCGAGAGGTCTTCCATCTGCTGGTCTGCTACCCAATTGGCTGCAATGGGCGGGGCTGAGCGGATCTGAAGCCAGGAGCCAAGAGCCTTCCCGGGGTGTACCGCCTGGGTGCAGGGGCCCAAGGATTTGTCCCTCTTCTGCAGAGAGCTGCGCTGCGGAAGTGGAGCAGCCGGGAATCGAACCGGCGCCCATGTGGATGCAGGCGCTGCGGGCGGTGGCTTTACCCGCTCCCCCACAGCGCCGGCCCCTCCTGGGAGCCTTTCCCCGTGGGATCTAGCTATCTGCTGCCATGCCTGGGAAAGCAGAGGGAGACGGCCCAAGGACTCAGGCCCCTGAACCCAGAGTGGAGCACCGGATACAGTCCCGGGCTTCTGCTTCGGCCTGGCCCGGTCCCGGCCTTAGTAGCCACCTGGGGGTTGAACCCCCAGAGGGACGATCCGTGAGAGAGAGCAAGAGGCAAGAGGGCTCGCGATGCCCGGTGCTCTGCTTCTCTCCCCAAGCGGCTCCAACGGCCAGCGCCGGGCCAGGCAGAAGCCAGGAGGCTTGACCTCCATTCAGGGCGCCCAGGAGGCCGGGAGGCGTGGTCCCTGGGTCACAGGCTGGAGAGGCCGCCCCGCCTGCAGCCCTGGCCTGCGCCCGGCGCTGTGACCCGGAAGTGGCCCCTTGTGCCCCGGAAGTGGCCCCTTGTGGCCCGCTGTGCTCAGGTAGGAGTCCTCGCGGGTCCCGTCCGCTGCTGCCGGAGAGCCCGCGCGAGCCGTCGGGAGCCGTCCTGGACGCTGCCGGCGGAGCCTGCGGGAGACCCAGCGCCCCCGGGGTCAGGCCGGGCTCAGAGAGGCTGCGGCCCGAGGCTGCTGCGCCGTTTCCCGGGCGCGGTTCTCTTCTTCGGCCCTTCGTGGAAGCAGCGGCCTTCGCGGGCCCCTGTGCCGCCAGCAGACCGGGCCCCCTTGGCGGTGAGTGATGCGGGGGCTGTTGGGGTTTCCCGCTGCGAGTCTTCGCTGCCGGCGTGCCTGTTGCTCTCGGGTCCCGAAGGCGCGGGTGGAGTCGCGTTCTTGCTGTGCGGACGGTCGGTCTGGAACTTTCCCCAGTGTGCGAGCAGCTGTGCCAGAGCAGAGGGGCCTCCGTCTCCTCCCAGAGCGGCCCCGCGTTTCCGTCTGTTTGCGTTTTGATGGCCCAGCCGCCCTGCTCGAGACCCCCGAGACTGCTGACGGGGAGGAATAAGAGCGAAAACGCTCGTCTGTTTCCTGGTCTAGGAGGACAGTTTCCGGTTAACTGGCATTTGGTGTGATGTTAGCGCTCTGTGGGTTTTCAGTGAGAGGCCATTGTCAAGCCGAGGTTTAGCTTCTGTTCCTGATTTGATGATTCCTTTTTATTTTGATATCGCCAAAGCGGTGGGAATTTTTGTGAAATAGGTTTTCTGTGTCTATAGGGATACTTTGTGGGCTTTCCCCATGTTTATTCTGTTCTGTGATATATTGATTGTGTATGGTAGCCATCCTTGCATTCCTGGAGTTGCACCCAGTATGCTAAGCTTTGGTTGTGCTTCAGGAGTGCGTTTGGTAATATTTTGTTGAGGAATGTGACAGCGCAGTCATGACAGATACGTATGTGCCGTTTTCTTTATGATGCATTTGTTTTGGATGTTGGGAAAATGTTGGTCCGAAGGGATGAGATGGAAGATTTTTCCCCTTCATCTCCTTTTTGGAAGGGTTTGCAAATCACGGGTTTTAACTATCCTTCCCACAGGAGTTCTGTGTTAATAGGCCAGGTGATGCATATAGTATCAAGTTTGATATAAACTCTAGTAGTTGGCCGTGATGTAGTATTTTATTTATAGCTATGTCTTCCCCCCCTTTTTTTTTATATAAAGTTCTTATTTGTTTATTTGAAATTCAGAGTTATATGCAGAGAGAGAGAGAGAGAAAGAGAAAGTAAGTCTTCCATCTGCTGGTCCTCTGCAAATTGGCTCAATGATGGGAGCTGAGCAGATCTGGAGCCAGTATTCAGGAGCCAGGGGCCCGGTGGCAGGTTCTCAGAATGGGGCACCAGATAAAGTCCCTGGCTTCTGTTTCAGCCTGGCCCAGCCTTGGCCTTTGTAGCCTCCTGGGAGGGGGGCGAACCACCAGATGGGCAATCACTGAGAGAGAACAAGAGTGCTTGTGATGCCCCATGCACTGCTTCTCTCCCCAGGCGGCTTCAAAGGCCAGCGCTGGGCCAGGCAGAAGCCAGGAGGCAAGGACTCCATTCAGGACTCCCAGGAGGGAAGGAGGCAGGATCCAAGTACCTGGGCCATCAGCGGCTGCCTCCCTGGTTCCCAACCTGGAGTAGCGGGACTGGAATCGGCTCTTGGGCGCCCCACACTGGACGTAGCAGCATGCAGATGTGTCCCATGGCGCCATGGCAGCTGCCTGTGGGGAGTGAATTTGCGCCCTGCGCTGTGACCAGGAATTGTACCCGTAGGTACATCTCCTGCTCAGCCATCCTCAGATGGAAGTCTGCTCCTCATCTGTTCCTGCCCAAAAGCCTGTTCAAGTCTTGAGGAGCCGTCCTCGATGCTGCTGGTGGAGCCTGAGTGAGACCCAGTGCCTCCGGGATCAGGCCTGAATCAGAGACACTGCAGCCTGAGACAGCCGCATCAGTTACTTTGCCCTTGTGGAAATGTGTAGGCGCGGTCCTCTTCTTGGGCAGCTTCCGGAAGTCTACCCCTCGGGCCTCGGCTCCTGTTCCAGAGGAGCAGAAACGCTCTTTGTTTGGTGAGTTGGGCGCGATGACCTTCCGTCGTCGCGGGGTAGGTGGGGCCTGGGGTGCAGATAGCGGGCAAGGGGTGTGCATGTGAGGGGTGGAGGGGAGAGGAGGAGGAGAGAGGCGGCCAAGGGAGATTCGGGAGGAGAGAGGAAGGGGGGAGAAGGAAAAGGTGGCGTGAAGGTGGGGTGGCGTGGAAGGAAGGGGAAGGAAGGCGTCTGGGGCAGCGTCAAGGGAGGGCGAGTGTGACAGGAGTGCTGGTGGGCGGGTGGAGGCGGGGGTTGGGAGAGGAAGAACTTTTCCCACGGCCCGGGTTCCGTTTTGGGGGTTTCCTGGCCCTGGCCGGAATCAGTCTTGGCCGCGTCCGTGAGAAGCGGCCTTGACTCCTGGCCTCTCTTCTCTGGGTGGTTCTGAACCGTAATGTGTGTGCGGGAACACTGGCCTGGGGCACTCGAATCAACTCGAGGTGATCGTACTGCTGTGGCTTGAACCGACGTCTCTATGAGACTACCTGCCAAAGCAGTGTCTCCATCCTCAGCCTCTACCATGGGATCTACATCTCTGTTTGCATTGCCTCTTAGACACACACTTGAGTGTCCTGCAGGTACCGCAGACTTCCTGTTCCATTCAAACCTGCTCCACACATTGCACTGATCTCTGTATTGGCGGCTCCATCTGACTTGCCTTCCAAGTTGGCAAGCTTGGCAGCACCCTCTTTACCAGCATCTGTCTCCTAGTAGTCACCGAATCTATGTCAGTGGTGGCTCAGGTCCTACACAAGCCCTCAGGCCGAGGCTGCCTGCTGCCAAGTCTCATTGCTCTCCGGATTCTTTCTTCCAGGCTTTTCTGCTTCAGGCCTGCATACCACCTGCATTTCCCTAGAAAGCACAGGGGACTGTCTGATCTTTTCTCATCTCCTCTTGCATACTTTCAAAAGCCCTAATCCCTTAGGGGGGCATTCCAAGGCCTTGTTCTCAGGTCTGTTCACAGCTTCCTTTTCCAAGCTGCACAGCCCCTGCTTCTGTCATGCCAGACTTGCCACTGCTCTGCAGATAGGCAGCCACTACTTGATGTTCCTCAGTGTTTTCAGCTTGAGAAAGTCGTAGCCATGTTTCAAAATATCCAACTCAAGGGTCTTCCTTCTCTGTGATACTTTTCTCTCATCCTCCCAGGCAGGGATACGTTTCCAGAACTTGCATAACACACTGCTTATCTTCGTAAAGCGCTTAACCCATTTTATCAGCATGTATTTGCTAAATACCTGTATCTCATAGAAGACTGTGAGCTTGTCCAGGGCAGGCCTTTTCTCTCTGCTTTCATTCCTATAGTCCCTGGTACACAGTTGGTATTCAGCCTATGCAGAACTAACAATACACTCACTGGTGGGTGTTGGGACAGGAACTGATGGTTTATGAAGGGTCTGGTCTCAAGAACAAGGGCACGAGGGCCAAGGAAGGGGACAGCAACAGAATCAGCATTCTTGAAGCACTTTCACTTGTCAGGGTTCTTAGTGTACCATCGTCTCATTTCTAAATAACAGCACAAGGAGGGAAAGCAAGAGTTTTATTTAATTATACCACATTGTACTGTTTAATCCTCTTCAAAGCTCTGTGAGGAAGGCACTGCTGATCCCCTTTGAAATAGGAGGCTAAAGGAGGTGGGGACCTGCCCTAGGCCATATATCGAAAACAGTAAAGCCCCAGTTTAAAACCTGCTCTGCTGTGTCCCTCCTGGTGTTGGAACCCCAGGTTCCAGTAGTTCTAGAGGTGGCGTATCAGAGAGGTGTAGCTCATAAAAACCAGTGGTACTTTTCTTTTGGGCTTGTCTTTGTATGGAGCAGAACCACAGGGACTTGTCCTATGTTACTAAGGACCCTTCTTAATAACTCTGTGGCCTCATGCTGTGATTTGTTAATATAGGTCCTGTGTCCTGGTTCCCACCAGTGGTCATCTTTCTTTGAGCTATCGGAGGAGTCTGAGGTGGGCATCTTGCCACCCGGGGACTGGAACTGACTTTTGAGAGGGACCCTTAGGTATGAAAGGAGATTTGCTGGTAGGGTTAAGACCAGAGGGTTTGAGGGGTCCACAAGGTCCCTGGCGATTAGTCTTTGTTTCTTATTTCTTTATTTCAAAGGAAGAGAGAAATATTTCATCCCTTAGTTTCCTTCCCTAGTGCCCACAACAGCTGGAACTGTATCTGAAGCCAGGGCCTGGGAACTCAATCCAAGTCTCCTATGTGAGTGGCAGGGATGGAAGTACTTGAGCCTTCACCTGCTGCCTCCCAGGGTGGATTAGCAGGAAGCTGGAATCAGGACTTCAGCCAGGACTTGATCCTGGGCACTCTAACATGGGCTGTGGGGATTCCAGCAGTGGCTTAGCCACTATACCAGAAGCCATTCCTTGATTAGTCTTCCGTTCCCTCCTTCACAGGGTGGCTGGCTGCTTGGGAGGGGTTTGCATCACCACTGCTAACAGGGCCTGCTGCATAATTTTGTGAGCGCCTTGTTCCTAAGGCAGGGATAAAGTGCCACTAACGGTACTAAGTCATAAAGCTCTTTCCTTTCTCCCGCATACCTCCTTGGCTCAGCCTCATGTTCTTTGGACTCGCTTACAAACCGAGGATTTTGAGTCACCACCAGCAGAGGTTTACACCCAGTGAAGGCCCTTCTGAGTACCAGCGCTGTGTGATGGCTCCTTTGTGACCACGTAGGCTGCGCTCGTGAGGTTGGCCTTGGCTGCTGAGTATAACCCATTGGCTGTGACTGTATAAGATTACATTGTATTCCAACATAAGCGGTTGCTATTTTGTATGATAATTCTGATATTTCACCATTAAAGCAATGCTGCAGGGAGCAACGTGGATTATCCATACCAGAGCATTCCTGGAACTGTTTTGATGACTTGTGTTAGTTCAGAATCACTAGGTCTTTGCTAGCATTCTGCAGTAGGCAATGGCATTGCAGGCCAGCTCTCTCCCTAGCACAAGGCTAACCGCGTTGAAATTTACACAGGTGTTGAACAGATCTCCGCACCTGCAGTGTGGAAAAGACTAGAGCAGTGCCCTCTTGTGCCTGACTGCCCTTCTTTCTGCCTCTTTGCTTTGTACATTATTAAATGTGCTCTCAAACCACTAGGACTCACAGCTGAAAATAAAGTAGGTTGGTGGACAGTCACAGACAGCACTGTCCACTCACCAGGCCCGGGTTGTTTCTCCTTAAGCACTGTACCAGATGCCCTACTCCACCCATTAATAACTCTTGTCCTTTCCGAGTTGTTAGCTGTGTCATAAAATTTCTAGATTTCTGAGGGGTTTTGTAAATCTTAAAGTAGAAGATAAGAACTTTTGCTGCCAGTGTTTTGGCTTAGCTGGTAAAGACACCCCCCATGATACCAGCGTCCCATATGGACGCTGATTCAGATTCCCAGATCCACTTCCAATCCAGCTCTCTGCTAATGCACTTGGCAGGGCAGCACAAGATAGCCCCAGTGCTTGGGCTCCTGCACCCACGTGGGAAAGCCAGAAGAGGCTCCTGGCCATTGTGGCCATCTGGGGAGTGAACTAGTGTATGGAAGACCTCTCTCTTTCTCTTTTCTCTTTCTCTTTCTCTTTCTCTCCCTCTCTTTCTGTAACTGTGCCTTTAAAATAAATAAAATGTTTTTTTTTTTTTAAAAAAGAACCTTTAACCATTCAAAGAAAGCCTCAAGTAGAAAGAAGAAGAATCTTGCAGACCCACAGTACTCACTGACCTAAAATCTTGCCTGAAATTCTTGTTGAAGTTTGCTGATATTTATAATTTCTGATGATTATAATTTCTGATGATCATCAGAAATGACACATACTGACTTGTGTGAAGTGAGCTAGTAGATATTCTTGGCCTGTGTAAAAGTCACGTCTGCTAGTTTTACAAGATGTAACTGCTACGCTCCTGAGCTACTCGAGAGCTGTTGGGTAGAGATGTTATTACTGGCAGAGTCGTCACACTGCACAGCCCCCGTGGGCATCGTTACGCCCTGTGACTGGCATTTCCAGGGCTAGTGCTGTGCACACTGGGGAGGCCTTACCCACAGGTGGTGTGGTGTCTGCACAATGTCTGCATGATGGTTCTCCCTCATTTGGATGGCTGGTAGGGTTCTGTTAGTACACAGCCCCTCAACTTGTGACTTTTCAAAATTGCTCAAGCACGCGTTTTTGAGTCACCTCGGAGGGGAACAGTTGGGGCCCTGGGGGATTGATTGCCCACTGTTCTAGAGACTAGAACAGACCTACCCTTGCCTCCTGGAACTTTCTCTGAGTTAGAAACCTCTTAGAGTTATTATAAATCCTTGAAATATTTTATTTCATGGTGTATCTTTAAGTAGAGGTATCTTAAATTAGTGCAGCAATCATAGACTTATTTTTATTATATTTTTATTAAGTAGGAGGGAGGAAAGCATTGTTGGTCAGCGCACATGGTGCTTAACGTGGAATCTGGAGGTGGAGATGGTGTTTTCTTACTTCAGAGTTTGTGATTTCCAACTCTTGCCAAGGGTAAACACTAGAATTAGGTCTAGGCTGTGGTTCTAGCTGGTATGCCTCTGTTTCAAATTTCATCTCGCTTCTGCTTGGCATCAAGATTTCCAGCTTTCCAAGGCTGGCCACAAATTCAAATCAAGTGTCTAAACCAGTAGTTAGAGGAAAAGATCCCGCAGTGGTAATGGTACTGCTAAATGAATTATTTGTTGTATATCAGACTCCTCATCACCTAGTTGAAATATCTTTGTGTTTTCTTGTTTTCTGCAATAAAAGTCATTCAGACTTACCGAAACTATACATTTGCATTCCTTCCACATGTGAGACAGTCTTTTTCTAAATCATTGGGCTTCTAAATTCCTGTGGGTAGGGGCTAGTGTTGTGCAGTGGGTCAAGCCACCACCCGTAATGCCAGCATCCCATACTTGTTTTCTTTCTGTAATCCAGTCGTTGAAAAACAAAACCACTCCCAATGCATGAGTCCTATAAAAGCAGTTTCACTTTATTTGAACACTCTAGGGAGAAAATCAGAGGAGTATGTACTGTACCTAAAGAGAAAAACTGTCAAATTTTAAATCGAATGGTGGAATAAATTCCATGGCAAAAGTGAAGCAAACAGCTGACCCGCGGCCCCACCGCACTGGAGCCTGGCCTCGCTGTCTACTTGGTACAGACAGCAGGAGCTCCGGAGAAGCCTGGAGCCACATCCCGTGTGCAAGCCTGTGTGGGCTTGGTCTTTGTTTTCTGATTGGTTGGTGCCTGAAGGGAATCCAATCAGAATTGACGCATGCTGTCGAATACCGAGTTTATAAAAAGGGTGCTCAGTGTTGCTGTTTCCCTTTTCTCTTCTTAGCATCCAGCGTCGTGGAGTTCTTTGTTGGAACATGTACTGAGCACTGGCGCTAAGCCTTCGAACAAGGAGGTGAGCAGCCAAGAGCAACACCTGCAGGAAGGGCTGGGCTGCTGGTGTCGGAGGAGTGGCAGTAGGTTCAACAGGACCCTCAGGTTTGTCCCTCCTCGCCTGGTGAGTCTTCTCAAAATGTTTGTGCGTATCATATGCCGGCCCTGGCCACAGGCAGGGGACACTCGGGCCTTCAGGAGCCAGGGGAAAGGAAGGATAAATTGTGTATTATATTGTATGTTGTAAATTGAATGCTGTATATTCAATTTGTATTATATATTATAAATTTCATGTCACATGTTCTAAATAGGCTTTACATTGTATATCGTAAAATGTGTATGTGCTCGGAGGTATCACATACGGTTCCAGAAGGAATGGGCCTACCTGGCTGAATTGTCATGCCAGGATGGGTGAACCAGCAGGTGAGTCATCTTCTGTCGGGTGGGCACTTACGATGCCCAGCGACTGCGTTAATTTCCAGGTTTCTTGTGTTATTTTCTGGATTTATAGTTCTGCTTGGTGGATAGGAACTGAGAAAATGGATCTAGTCATCCAGAAAGGAAGTTCCTGCTCACAGGCTTTGACTCCTGTTTTTCCTAATTTGCTAAGCTAGTTTATCTCAGTTTACATGGAAGGTTCTGCAACACAGCAGTGATAGCATTGACTGGGAAACCCCCCAAAATGGTTGTATATCGATGTCATTGCCCCACTGAATTCTAATTCTGCCTCTGTGATATCCAGTGTTGCCCTAATTTTATGAAAAAGTTCTTTAGGAAGATATTGTTAGATTGTCTTAACGAATGTGGCTATATGGGGAGACATACGATGTAAACTTCACATATCCCAGTCATATTATTACATTAGCTAGGACTATGGGGACTCTGTTTATCATCAGAGGCAAGTAGATCAGAGGATGGCACCGAAAATTTGAGAAGGAAGCATTATTCCCTAAGTATATTTGTTGCAGGTATAAAACTATAAGGTTCTGAATAACTCAATACAGGTTCTTTTTATTTCTAAGTTAGATTTTGAAATATTGAAATCACTTGGATTATGATATTTTTCGGTCGGAGAGGAGAGGGGTATTGTTTCTGCACAGTATCCACAATGGTTGCCATGCCATTGGTTGTGAAACTTTGGTTGACGAAATGAAATCCCTGTTAGTCCATGTGTTTAAACAACACAGAATTTCAGAATCCCTAGGTATTGTGTTTTGTGGTTTGGTTCTTATAGTATGTGGAGAATCGAGTCTTCCTTCCTGCTGGTTAGCATTCACTAGTGTTGACATCCAAGGATCATTCCTTGATTTTCATTTTAGGAGATGCTGAGCAGGGACTAATCGGTAACAACCCCTTGAGGCGAGTCATCATGGATGTTCCAGTTTCCTCATTATCCACTCTTGGTGTTCCTCTTAGTCCTGATTATTCAAATCCAGATGTTGAAATGACCCCATGTTCAGTCTAAGTGTTTGTTCTCACTGGTCTTCTCATCCTAGACAGCCTCATCTCTGTACCGTGTTTCAGGAGGGTCTTGGCTTTTTCTCCCATCATTAGCTAGACCTGTTTATGTTGCCCACGGTTTTCTCATTTTGGCTATTTTCAAACTTGATTCCTTGATTCCATAATTCTTTTCCCTCACACACAACAAACCAGGAAAAATCTGTTCTCTTGTTTTCTCATGCTCCCAGTCCACACATGTTCTCTGATAACATTCACCAGGCATCTCAAAGGCTGGCTGGTCCCCACACCCTTCTGGAAGCCACATGAATATGTGATTCTTTGGCTTTTCGCTTTTGTGTCTCAATTCCGTCACCTTTTCCACACCTCTGCTCCTGTGACCACCATAAAACTTTATCATCTCCCATAAGCCTAGCCTCTCCCTAGGCTAGCAACTACTAGTGTACTACTAACAGGAAGTTAAAATTTAGAAACTTTCTGGGGAAGTTCCAAAATTAAAGTGGTTTACGCCAAACGTCTTAAGATGCTTTCCCTGTGTTTGACTAGAATCGTATCTATGGGGGGGGGGAAACTAGATGGAGTGTTCACCTCACACAATGCCTTTGTTTTGTTTGTGAGTTATGTATACCTCAGTAATTATGAATGGGAAAACTAAAACTGACTTGCAGTTCAATGTTGCAAATATTTGGGAGTTCTGTAGTGAGAGAACAGGCATGGAGTCCAGGAAATCCTTCAATGAATTGGTATATCTGTGGTTTTCAGAGTGCTACTTTAAAGACATTTAAATTATGTTAACATTTTCTTGCAGTGTCACTGGTCGCCTACTGATGAAGCAGGCCCTGCATTTTCCATTCCATAGTTTAATTGGGCTAATTCACAACCTGCCTATAATAGTAGCTATGTTAAATGCACATAGGAATGTGCACACATTGGTGGGAGAATAGCACATAGTAATTTAGGATTCTCGTTTCACTTTTCACTTTCCTGGTTTCCTTCAGATACATTTCCTTTCATGTTGTATTTCTGAGTTTTCAGTTTGAGGGAGGTGGGGTGGGGCGACAATGCATTATGTTACTTGGATATTGTCTTAAATATTCTCTTGATGGAATTCCCGAATCTTTATTTTCAAGATATAAATCTCCTGAAATTTAGTTTAGTCAAGTTGTGAATGTTCTTTTTAAGGATTTATGTATTTGAAAGTCAGACTTCCACAGAGATAGAAGGAGAGGCAGAGAGAGAGAGAGGTCTTCCACCTGCTGGTTCACTCCCCAGTTGGCTGCAAGGGCCGGAACTGTGCCAGTGTGAAGCCAGGAGCCAGGAACCTCTTCTGGGTCTCCCACGTGGGTTCAGGGGCCCAAGGACTTGGGCCGTCTTTCACTGCTTTCCCAGGCCATAGCAGAGAGCTGGATTGGAAGTGGAGCAGCCGGGACTTGAACTGGTGCCCGTGTAGGATGCCAGCACTGCATTTGGTGGCCTCACCCGCTATGCCACAGTGCCAGCCCCAATCATGAATGTTTTAGCATCATTTCTGTCCCATGAAGCCTACCAAAACCCCACAATATTAACCTAAGTTCCTTAACTTTTATGATGCATTTTAAGTATAGGAACCTATTTTTGAATGCTTTATTTTTTCCAGCCTTTTCACAGTGTAACTGAGAAACAAAAATTCTATCTGTTCAAGGCACGTTCTCTGTGTTTCGATGTGAGTCTGATCTGCATATTGCATTTTCACACAAACCGTTCGACTCTCCTGGTACTTACAGTACACTATGAAAGGATTAGTACAATGAGGCCACTTAACAAATTTATCACTTTTACCGTGTTTTGTAACTTTTTCAAATTTTATTTCTTTATGTATTTTCCCAGACAACTTTTATTTAAGGTATACATACTTTATGCATTCAATAATTGCAGCTTTAGCAGCTGTATTTATTGGTAGCAGTAATTCTTCTACCGTACCTGCCCTCTCATTGACACTCCTATGCTTTTTTTTTTTTTTTTGACAGGCAGAGTGGACAGTGACAGAGAGAGAGAGAGAGAGAGAAAGGTCTTCCTTTTGCCGTTGGTTCACCCTCCAATGGCCGCCGCGGCTGGCGTGCTGCGCTGATCCAATGGCAGGAGCCAGGTACTTCTCCTGGTCTCCCGTGGGGTGCAGGGCCCAAGCACTTGGGCCATCCTCCACTGCACTCCCTGGCCACAGCAGAGAGCTGGACTGGAAGAGGGGCAACCGGGACTAGAACCGGTGCCCATATGGGATGCCGGGCGTCGCAGGTGGAGGATTAACCTAGTGAGCCACGGTGCCGACCCCTGTACATTTCTTTTGAAAGGCAGGAAACAGAGAAAAGGGGAGAGAGGGATAAAGAGAGTAAGGCAGAGACAGACAGGGTGAGCGAGAGGATGAGGGATATCTCATCTCATGCATTATTTCCCTCCTCAGATGTCCTCAGTGGCAGGGCTCTGCCCCAGGTCTCCCACTTTGGCACTGGGGCCCACGTCCTTGGGTCATCTTCTAGTGCTTTCCCAGGCATGTTAGCGGGGAGGGGAATGGTAAGTGGAGCACTTGGGACCTGGTCTGGTGCTTACACGCGATGCTGGCAGTGCCGGTGGAGGCTCAGGCTTTTTTTTACACCCCAGCTCCAGCCCCATCACCATATGTTTGTATCGTTTGACTGCCCTCTCTTCAGTTTCATGCTCCCAGTTCATCACAGACACCATCCTGCTCTCTGACTGTGTTAGTTGGACTTTGTATATTCCACATGGAAGTGTGATCGTGTCGTAGTGCTTATTTCTGTGTGTCTTGTTTCCCTCATGGTCATGTCCTATAGTTCCATACTTTTAGATCCATCTGTGACAAGTAGTAATATTTCCTTTCTTTTTAAGGTTTGGCGAGGATGCCACTGTGTGTGTATCCCATTTTTCCTTATGGGTCCATCAGCAAACATTTGGATTATTTCCATATCGTGGAATTGTGAATGATGCTGAAGTGATGTGGGGATGCGGACAGTTCATTGAGATGGTGATTTTCTTTTGGATTCATGGTCAATAAAGGTTGTTCCTTTTTAAATTGTATTTGAGGAACTTCCATATTGTTTTTCATAATGGACGGTACAGTGTACCTTCCCTCCAATAATGTGTGTTCGTTTTCTCTATGTTGTGCCCAATACTTGTTATCTTTTAGCTTTTTAACAGTAGCCATTTAACAGATAGGAGATAATAACCATTGTCATCTTGGTTTGCATTTTGCTGATGTTAGCAATGTTCAGAACTTTTTCACATACCCACTGGGTACATTGTATGTCTTTGCTGGAAAACATTGATTCAGTCCTTTGTCCCTTTTTAATTGTATTCTTTGCTTCTTAGTGGTGCACATTCCTTGTATTACTCCCTTGATCGCACATCTGGTTTGCTAACATTCTCTCCTATTCATTGGTTTGCCTTTTCATTTCATTGATCCTTGCTTTACTAGTTTGTTGTAGTTTCATTTCCTTATATTTGCTCATGTGCTTAATTGTTAACACATGAGCAACCACTCTTGAGGCTAATGTCAAGGATTTTTCTATTTTATAAGTTGTAAGGGTTCAGATCTTCTGTGTGGACTCTCAGTTCATTTTGAGTTGATTTTAATATGTGGTGTGACAGTGCCGTGCCACAGTTTCAGTTTTGGACATGTGGATAGCTAGGTTGCTTCTGCCTCAGATGTGGGCCCTTACGTCCAGTGACTGCATGTTTGGCAGCCCTGGTGGGCCAGGGTTCCCAGTGTCTTCCGTTGGATCCGTTTAACCAGATGCTGTGGCTGGAGTTGAGCAGGAGCTTGGCAGAAGCTGGCAGAAGCCAGGTTGGCCCTTACTGCTGGCTCGTGGTCTGAGTCCCGTGCCGCCGTCCTAGCTTCAGTGCTCTGATGTTCTGTTCTATCTGTGGTACTAGGTCCCCAGGTGACACTGGGCCTCATTGCACACTGGGGTTGTTAAGTGTACACTCAGCAGACCCGGGTACCCATATCTCAGGCAGAACCAAACTGAGTATCCACATACAGATATCTGAAGCTGTATTATGATGTGGCCCTTATGCCAGAGAAGACAGTGGGCTGGTTGAAGTAGGGAGGTTGTGGGAGGCACACATGGGGGCATGTGTGGTGATTGGGGAGTAGGAGACCATGCAGTGATGGGGTCAAGACAGGGGACTGTGGCCTCCTCCTCTGGAAGCCAGGGCTATATGAGGCTATGTCAGAGTTTTTTGAAGGATGGATGTTTGGCCTAGTGGGAAAGACAATGCTCAGGATACCAGTGGCAGCAATGATGGTTTAAGTAGTGGGATTCTTGCTACCACCTTGGAGACCATCTCCCAGCTCAGCCTGGGTCAGATCAGCCCTTGTGGGCATTTGGGTAATGAACTGCTAGACGGGTGGGTATCTTTCTCTCTTTGTCTCTCCCCCTCTCCCCTTTATTGTTTCTCTGTGTTTTGCTTTTGAAACCAGTTGCGATATTAAAACGAGGTGGAAAAAAGGGTTTACGGATGATGCTGTATCCTAGTGGCAGTAGATCATTGAGTCATTTCCTAAAGTCACACAGTGGGCTGTGTGTAGCTCACAGTAATCTCTGTTAGATCTTTTATTAGCAAACCAAGTACACGAGCTCAAGGCTCTAAGCGTAAAATAATGTCCAAAGAGAAATGTAGATTTGATCAGTACAAATTTTATATAAGTATTGAAATGTCACACTAGCCCATACATATGTACAACTCTTGTGGATTAAATGTAAGTAAAAATACCAACATGTTACTTGGTGTATAAGGTTAAGGGGTTTTAAATGATTAATGTCACAACTAATATTATGGTATTTGAAAAAGGTTAATCAATACAAAAACATAGCCTGTAAATGACTGAATGGTTCTTTCTTGATGTGCTCAGTCAAAAGGCTATTATGCTGCATTTTAAGTTGGTGATGAATATTTATTTTAGATTGTTTCCTTTAATTAAGAAAATGGTAGTATGTTTTCACGTGTATGTGAAATTGAATAGCATCAGAGCAATACAATGAATACGAGATAAGCTTTTTTTCATAATTGAGATTTTATTGGATTTTGAGAATCACTACAGAGACATTTCAGTTTGTATACTATTCTTAACAAACCAAAAATTTAGAAAGTAAGGGCTTGTCATTCTCTTTAAATCTTTTATTATTTTTGAAATAGTGTATTTTTTTTAACTTGCCTCCTAAGAGCTTTATATTTCACTCATAAAGAGTTCAGCTAGTAAGGAAGAATATAGGCAAGGGCCATAAAAATTATCAAACAAACGAAGTCCCATCTTTAGGATCAGTTGTATACTCGAATTGATCACTTTTACTAGTAAGATGGCATTAAGTGTCAAAGGGATCACATAAATAAGACCAAGTGTCTGCTAATAGTAATAGAATTAAAAAGGAGAGAATGATCCAACATGGGAAGCAGGCCACACAGCAGACTCATAGAATGACAAATACCCTGAACAGCACTCTAGCTCAGAGTCAGCCGTTAAGGCATTCGGATCTGGCTAAAAAGCCCATGAGAGCATTCCAGGCATGGAAAGCTGAGACACTGTGGCAAAAAGTCACCCACATGAAAGATCTCTGGGAGTAAGATCCCAGGGGAAAGGAAGGGCTGTCAGAGAGGTCAGTACCTATCTCTGAAGGAAGGAGAGAACTTGCACTTTGATTATGGCCTTGTCTAAATCATGTTGGAGTTTGTGGACTCAAGAGGCTTCCATAGCCTTGGCAGCTCATGACCAAGAGCCTAGGGTGCTCACTGATGTCAAATATAAGAGTGTCAGTTGTTACATCAACAACAGGTGTCGCTGTGCACGTGCTCCCCATGTAGGACCTGTGTCCTTAAAGTGTTGTACTATGAGAATTAATGGTAAAACTAGTCCTCAAACAGTACTTTCAACTTTGTGTGTCTGTGTGGGTGCAGTCTGTTGAAATCTTTACTTTGTATAGAGTTGATCTTCTGTATGTAAAGATAATTAAAAATGAATCTCAATGAAGAATGGGATGGAAGAGGGAGTAGGAGTTGGGATGGTTTGTGGGTGGGAGGGAGGGTATGGGGGGAAGAATGACTATAATCCAAAAGGTGTGCTTACGAGATTTATATTTATTAAATCAGAGGTTTGTATAAAAATGTCAGCTACGCTCATACACAGTAAATTTTAAAACGATCATGAATTATTAAAATTATAGTAGCATATCATTCTTTTCTCTCTCTCTCTTTTTTTTTTTTTTTTTTTTTTTTGACAGGCAGAGTGGATAGAGAGAGAGGAGAGAGAAAGGTCTTTCTTTTTGCTGTTGGTTCACCCTCCAGTGGCCGCCAGGGCCGTCACGCTGTGGCCGGTGCATCACGCTGATCCTGATCCGAAGCCAGGAGCCAGGTGCTTCTCCTGGTCTCCCATGCGGGTGCAGGGCCCAAGCACCCAGGCCATCCTCCACTGCACTCCTGGGCCATAGCAGAGAGCTGGCCTGGAAGAGGGGCAACCGGGACAGAATCTGGCGCCTGGACTGGGACTAGAACCCATGGTGTGCTGGCGCCTCAGGTGGAGGATTAGCCTATTGAGCCACGGCACCGGCCAGCATATCATTCTTAAGAATTTGTTTGACAAAGATATAAAAGAAAGTGTGACAAAACTGTATTTGCAGCAATACTGATACACACAGGCATTATTTTCTTTTTTGTATTTTTTGTTGTTTTCTCATTTTTTAAAAGAAAATTTTAGCTCCCATATATAAAGGAGAACATCTAATATTTGTCTTTCTGTGTCTGGATAATTTCACTGAGCGTGAAGTCCTTCAGTTGCAACGATTTTGATAGAAATAACAGCGTTTTAATTTTTTTATGGTTCTGTAATATTCAGTTCTACATATATGCATCCAGTTTTGCCAGCACCATTTACTGAATAGATTGTACTTTTTTCCAATGTATAGTCTGGGCACTTTCATGAAAAATCAGTTGGCTCTCCCTGTGTGGATTAATTAATTAATTAATTTTCCATGATCATGCTGCTTTGATTGCTATAGCTTTGTAGTAAGCTTTGAAGTGTGGTATTCTGATGTGTCCAATTTGATTTTTTTATTTTGCTAAGGATCATTTTGGCTGTTATTGATATTTTGTGATTTCTTATGGAATTTAGGATTATTTTCTCATTCTGTAAAAAAAATGTCATTGGTGTTTGATAGGAATTTCATTTAACTTGTAGGTTGCTTTATAGGTATTTTAATTATACTAATTCTTGCAATCCATGAGCAAGTTCTATTTTTTTCCATTTTGGGAGTCCTTGATGATTTATTTCTTCAATGTTTTAGAATTTTCATTGTAGATATCTTTTTACTTATTTGGGTACATTTATTCCTAAATGTTTTATTTTTGTCCCTATTATGTATGGGATTAATGTTTAAATTTCATTTTTGGCAAGTTGGTTATTAGAATATAAAGAAGCTACTGTATTTTGTATGTTGATTATGTAACCTGTGACTTTACTGAATTGGTTTTTCATCTTGAAGCATTTTTTGGTGGAGTGTTTAGATTTTTCCATGCACAACATCATGTATTCTACAATGTTGTTGAATTCAGTTATTGTTAATAGTTGTGTTGAGGAATATTTCATGTTATGAATATAAGAGCATGTCATAGAGGCTTAAAAGTTTACCTGTGGAAAATTTCTCTGTTGTTTTCCATGGGGGAATTAGAGTAGTACCTGGCAGACTTGTGGACTGACATTGCTGATGAAGTGCATGGGTTCACCCATTGGTTTATCACTGCTTTCTGTGCCCCCCCCCGACTCCCGGTGAGACAGTGAGGCTTCTTACAAGGTTGTGTGCTGAGTGTTGCTGTCCGCAGCATATAAGTAACATGATCTCATGGGATCATTTCAGACATTTGTACCTGCACCTGGGTGATGCAGAGTCTTGTGTGCTGTGAGATGGTGAGTCTGGCTGCACCAGATGACTGCCGGCTGCCCCTCACATGCTGCCAGGCACCACCCAGGACATGTAAGAAAGTAGTTGCCTCCTCTGCAACTGTCTCAGATGGTGAAGTGCCGTATCTCAGACACCAAGGAAGTCCACATAGAGGTACACACCTTGCTGTGGATGGAGACACAAAGCCTGCTCAAAGACTGGACAGGGACGCATTGAGAAGGGCAACCTTGCCGTGTTCCTGACAGGAAGTAGTCTATAAATCACCGGGCAACAGAGTTGGCAGCTGGCAGCTCTCACGGAACTACATCAAGATCCTGTCCGACTTGTCTGGAAAGCACAAACAGATGGCGTCATGTTTGCACAGAGGGTGACCATAAACTGTCCCTTTTTCTACTGCAGTGGGTGTCCAGAGCATGTTAAACACCACACTACAGAAGGAGCCTCTATATTTCCGTGTATGGCGTACAATTAAGAAAAAAAGAGAGCTACTGAGGCTGTTAGGCATTCTTCAGCGACTATGTGCAGCCCCCACTCCTGAATGGCAAAGCTGCCCGTAGGACAGTCCCATACAAGGTACCTTGGACCCAGTGGAATTATTTATTCACTTACTTAAGCGTTATTCATTGTTTCATTGAAAGACAAGAAGACAAATTTCCCATTGGCTGAATCACTCCACTTGAGTGGCAAGGGCCCAAATATCTGAGCCATCCTCTGTTGTTTCCCAGGGTATGCATAAGCAGGAACCTGGATTTGAATGCACGACCAGGGGTTGATCCTCTGTAATTACTCTGTAATGGGATGCTGGCACCAAAGATGATGTCTTTAATTGCCATGCCAAATACAATGTATTGATGCGTTTATATTCTAATTTATTAGAATGGCAGTGTGAGATAGAGAAAAATGTTTCCATCTGTTGGCCTCAACCCCGGAGCCTGCAAACATTATGGAAGGGCTAGGCCAAAGTCGGAAGCCAAGAGCTCCATCCACTTCTCTCACGGGGGTGGAAGAGACCTAAGTATCTGACCCAATGCCTGCTACCCATCAGAGTGTACATTAGCAGGAAACTGGACTGCAAGAAGATTGTACGGAAACCAGGCACTCTGATATGGGGCGTTGATAACCCAAATGGCATCTTAACAACTCTGTCTCAGTTCCTTGGCTATTGTTATATTGTAATGATTTTTTATTTGGGAAAAAAAAAAAACATTACGGAGGGAGAGATATCGGGATATTGTCCAATCCACTACCTCGCTCTCCAAATGGCTGCGTCAGCTACAGATTAGCCAAGGTGAAGCCAGGAGCAGGAACTCCATCTTCTTCTCCTACATGGGTTGCAGAGGCCTGAGATCTTCAGACAGGATCCACTGTCTTTCCTTGCACCTTAGGAGGAAGCTGGAGTGGAAGCATAGCAGCTGGGGCATGACCCAGCACTACAATATGAAATGGAAGCTTTGTTAGCTGACACCTTACCTGCAGTTCCACAACGTCAGCATTCCCGTCGGTATTTGTAAGAGCGGTCCCACCACAGGACCAAGCAAAATTTCTGGCCCTGTTGGCGTCCACTTCAGAAGTTAATCAAGCTATGCAAACGCTACGCACCCTGGGAAATAGCAAGGTGGACACGTAGAGTGTTCACAGCCAGAGTTTCGTTCAACATCTCCCTGCAGTCCAGTGCTATGTAATCGAATGTGGTGCTCTCTGACTTGCTCTGATCCATTGTGTACATGATGGGACCTATTCTGAGCATCAACAACAAAGCCAATGGCTTTGCAGGCTGCACTGCTGCCTACTGGCTCACTTCAGGCAAGTCTCATGAGTTTCTCCAGACCCTCTGGACACCACGGATGCCTTCTAGACAGAAGACCACCAGAGATTCAACAATGGTAGGCTTCTTCTGCACACGAAGGTAAGCTGTCATCACCAGGCAACTTTATGGATGGCAACCACCGTGTAGCAGGGTCATATTATAGAGCCTTGTGGATCATTGGGCACTAACTCCTACGGCATTGTGATCTTTCCCAGTAGAGTGCATCTGCCCAGCAATATTCATTGACAGACTATGGAGAGGACATGCCCTTGGGTCGACTGCCATGGCCATCATTAAGACAGGACCCAACCTCTTCCCATGAGTCCTTGTGTTGCTTCTGCCCACTGCTCAGCTGTCATTTCTGTTCCTTGGTATGGACAGCCTAACACTTCTGTTCTTCACCTAGATCAAGCCCAAGTCTTTTGTACTGATGTGGCATGCTTGCCTAGAGCCTGGACATTTACCACACACCTCCCTATATTGTCAGCACCCTAAAATAGCCACTCAGGCAAGACAAGTGGGGAATTGACATAGCTGTCCCTGACGTCTAGAAGTATTGTCTGAAATACACTGAGTCACCTATTAACCCACTCATCAAGCACCTTCTCAAAGCTGGTGGATGGGATTGGAGGCATCCTGCAGATTACCACGACCTCAAGAAGGTCATGCCTCGCTTTGAATTTGCCTTACTTGACATTACCAGGCTGCCCCTGAGAATTTTGCCATTATTGGTGTGGCAAGCATTTTATTGTGTCCGGTGGAGATTTGGGGCCATTTACTTTTTAACTTGAAGGCCAACACTGCACCTTTCTGAGACTTCTGTGGGCTGCCTCTGGTCCCCCAGGGCTCGTGGTCTGTGTTAACAGGCTCTGGCTGGCCTTCAGTTGTCATCTAGCATCCATGTTGAGGACATTGTTTCAACTGATAATCAAGAGGAGGAGGAAAAATGGGCCTCAAACATCAGCATCTGACGACTTGTGCCAGTCAGTGTGGACCTTAGTCCCATAGGAGGTGAGAGCTTGCAACCTCAAATTTTTGGTGTACGTTTTGAAAAAGGAATTCAGAAAAATTCCTCAGCAAATTCCCATATAACTCCTTCTCCTCAGTGACTCCGTTTCAACCAAGGAAGCCCAGCACATTTTCACTTTGTGATAACACCAACATCCTCACCTCTGGTGAACCCTAAGACCCACCTATCTCACCAGTCACCCACAAGGCTGCACCTTGGCGGATAGTTTGTGGTTCTGAGGCTCACATGGGTAAAGGACTTGAACTTAGCTGTGAGCTTTTAGTGACACTACTGTTTGACTCACAGAGAGTTTGGACTACCTCACTCAGCATCATGAGCTGTGTCCTGGCCTCCAGCCACTGGGAATCTCAAGTTAGATGGAAGTGGGCAGAACGTGTGATCATCCTACTGGTCCTTGAGCAGCCCACCCTTACTCAAGGCCATCTTGAAATTCACATGTCCACCAATTCTTGGGACATCACCAATTGCTAGTGGCCTTTGTGTGGCCTCAAACTGGATAGTCCATACCCTTACATTGGAGTACCCCCTTTGGTGGGACACTGTTGATATCTGTGCTACGGGCCTAACCTCACTGACCAACTCTCAGCTATTTTGATTGCCAAAATTCTACTGCCTTTTAATGTAGCAAAACCGCACTATGTATTATCTGCATCCTTGCTTTCATAGTGGAGTCTCCCTGCCTTATATTATTTGGGACATCATAGGCCTGTCGACTTGGATTTCAGCTTGTAGCTTTCCTATTGTATCCAAGTCAGTTGTGGAAGTCCCCAAGGAATGCCTGCTGTGTAGACAAAACTGTCATTCCTCTTTGTTGCACGGTTGCACTTGGAGTGGTGATTATTCACATGCTACCTGGCAAGTGGATTTTATTGACCTGCTGTAGCAAATGGCACGTGCTTCCTGTTATGTAAGCCAACACCAGACTTCTCCTTGCTTCTTTCTTCATGGCTGAAAATGTCATCAGAGTCTAAGTACGTCATCCCTGGTGCATTACACATGGGACCAAAAGTATCTGAAATACTTAGTTCCTGTCCATTTGGTGTATACACAGCGATGGAGTTTCTAGTTCATGTGAAGGTTATGTTTTTTTTTTTTTTAATTTTGAAGTTAACAATAATTGTACCTACTTAAGGGCTGCTGTATGATGTTTTGGTACATGTCTGTAATGTGTCCTGATTAAAAATGGGGTGATCAGTATTTCCCTTTGTTTGTCAGTACTTATGATTGAAGTCTTGGGATTTCTTCTGTATGTTCATACAACACATACTCCGTTATCGTGAGCTATCGTCTCCATTATTCTGTGTAACATTAGGAAGTTATTTCTTTGATCTTACTCTGACTTGGTACCCATCATCCAAACTCCTTGCATTTTCCCTCCAACCTCTTACATCCTTTATTAATTATTATATATTCAGATTGATGTATTTTAAAGATTTATTTATTTTTATTTGAAAGGCAGAGCTGCAGAGAGAGGGAGAGACAGAGAGATGTTTTCCTTCTGCTCCTTCACTACCCAAATGGCTGCAACAGCTGCAGCAGAGCAAATTCAAAGCCAGGAGCCAGGAGCTTTTTGTGGGTCTCCCAAAGTGGATGTAGGGGCCCAAGCACTAGGACCACCTTCCATTGCTTTCTCAACCCATAACCAGAGAGCTGGTTCAGAAGAGGAGCAGCAGGGGTAAGAACCGGTGCCCACATGGGATTCTGGCACCACAGGCAGAGCCTTAACCTACCATGCCACAGCACTGGCCCCCGATTGTTTTTAGCTTGTGTTTGTGAGGGAGTGGGTACAGTATTTGTCTTTCTGTGTCTGGATTGTTTTCACTTACTTCCAGTTCCATACTTCTTGCTTCAAGTGACAGGACTTCATTCTTTTCAAATGGGCTGGATAGTATTCCATTTTGCATATATACAACAAACTCCTGACCACTTAGTCTGATGAACTCTCCGCTCATTTTGTTTGCCAAGATACTATTCCCTTTTAGTGAGACAGAAATGCAGTCTACTTTATCTGCATCCTTGCCCTCCTAGTGGGGACTGTGGTATGAGAATGAGTTTCTGCTCCCGAGCATATCTGATTTGGGGACATCTTCTGCCTGTCAATTTGGATTTCTGATTGTGGTTTTCCTATTCCATCCAACCCAGTTGGAAAAGTCCCCCAGGAATGTCTGCTTTGCAGACAAAACTTAAATCATTCCTTTTTCTCCCACGGTGGCATTTGGAGAAGTGGTTACTCTCACATGCCGTTTGGCAGGTGGGTTTTATTGGTCTGCTGTTTCAAGAGGCAAGTGATTATCGTTGTTGATGGGCACACCAGATGCTCCTTGCTTTTTCCTTCATGGCTGAAAATGTGCTTCAGACATGGGACTGTAGATGTATGAACTGCTCCCTGGTGCTTCAGACACGGAGCTATAGATACACAGAACTACTTACACTTAGTTCCTTTCTGTGGGACATGTACCCAGTGGTGGTGTTGCTGGTGCACGGTATGGTTCTGTTTTCTGAAAATTTTGACATTAGCAATAATTTCACATACCTAGGGTCTACAGGATGATGTCTCGGTGCATGTCTGCACTGTGTCCTGTTGAAAAATGGGATAATCAGCATTTCCCTTTCTTTGTCACTATTTTATGACAGAAGGCCTGGAATTTCTTCTGTGTGTTCATGTAACATATACTAGGTTATTGTGAGCTAGTCTCCTCACTGTGCTGTGTAACGATAGGAACTTATTCCATTGATCCGACTCTGATATTGTGCCCCTCGTCGAAACTCCCTTCATCCGCCGCAGTGCCTGCCATCCTTTATTCATCATTATGCAGTCAGGTTCTTAGCTTGCGTATGTGAAGCCGTGCATGTGTTATTTGTCTTTCTGTGTCTGGCCTTTTTCACTTAACATGATATCCTCCAGTTGCATACATTTTGCTGCAAAGGACAGGATTTCATTTTTAAATGGCTGAATAGTATTCCATTTGGTAGATACACAACAAATTCTTGATCTCTTTATCAGATGATGAATTCGTTGGTTGATTCCATAATTTGGCCGTTGTTAACAGTGCTGCAGTAATCATGGTGGAGCAGGTGTCTCTTAGATCCAGTGATTTCATGTCTTTTGGATGTATACAGAGTATTGAGATTGTCGAGTCATATGGCAGTGCTATTCTTAGTTTTTAAGAGATCTCCACGGTGTTTTCCTCAGTGCTTGTACTCATTTGGATTCCCACACTCAGTATAGGAGAGTTCTCCTTTCTCCATATCCTTGCTAGAATTTTTTACTTTTTCTTTTTGATAGGCATTCTAGCGTTATGAGGTGATATCTTTTTGGGGTTTTGATTTGCATTTCTTCTTTTAAAAAAAAAAAGATTTACTTGAGAGGCAGAGTTACAGACAGAGAGATAGGCACACAAAGGTCTTCCATACACTGGTTCAGTCCCCAGATGGCCACATTGGTGAGAGCTGAGCCCATCCAAAACCAGGAGCCAGGAGCTTCTTCCCAGGTGGTTGCAGGGACCCAAGCACTTTGGCCATCTTCCACTGCTTTCCCAGGCCATATGCAGAGAGCTGGATCAGAAGAACAGCCAGGACATGAACCAGTGCCCACATGGAACGCCAGCCCTGTGGGCGTAGGCTTAGCCTAGAATGCTGCAGTGTGGGCCCCTATTTTCATTTCTCTGATGGCTCGTAATAGTTTTTTTCATATATTTGTTGGTCATTTCCTTTTTTTTTTTTCTTTTGAGAATTGTCTTTTTAGGCCCCTTGTGCCCATTTCTTAACTGTATTGGATGCTTGATTTTGAATTTGTCGAGTTCCTGATATTCTGGCTATTAATCCTTTGTTGGATAAGTAAGTAGTTTGCAAGTATTTTATCCCTTTCCATTGGTGGTTTATTCACTCTGTTACTGTTTTCTTTGCTGTACAGAAGCTTCAGAGTTTGATCTAGTTTTACTTTTGCTACCTGAACTTCTGGGGTTTTAAACAAAAAGTCATTGCCTCTGCCTCTTTTAAGAGGTGTCTCCCTATGTTGTATTCCAGCAATTTCGTATTTTCGGGTCTTTGATCCATCTGAGTTGATTTTTATATGTTGTGAAAGACAGGCATTTAATTTCATTCTTCTATATATGTCTATCTAGTATTGTCAGCACCACTTATTGAAAAGACTTCGGGATTTTCATCAAAAAATCAGGTAGCTGTTATGTATGTATGTTTGTATTTATATATTTTTTTCTCTTTTCATTGATCTTTGTATCTATTTTCATGCCAGTTTCATCCTATTTTAGTTACTATAACTTTGTGAAATCAAGTATTGTTACGCCCCCAGGTGTGTATAGGATCACTTTGACTTCTCTGGGCCTTCTCTGGTTCCATATGAATGTTAGAAGCTTTTTTTCTGACGGTTTAAAGAATGTCATTGGTATTTGGATAGGACTTGCATTGAATCTGTAGATTTCCTAGGGAATATGAAGATTTAAATGTTAATTCTTCTAATTCATGAACAGGGGATGTCTTCACATTTTCATGTGTCTGACGATTTATTTCAGCAGTGCTTTATAATTTTATTGTGATCTTTCACTTATTTGGTTGTATTTATTACTAAATATTTAATTTTTGTAGCTATTATAAATTTAGGTTTCTTTTTTCCTGTTTCCTACTTTTTATTTAAAATATACAAATTTCATATACTTCATATATAGAGGTTCAGGAAGATGGTGATACTTTCCATTCAACTCTCCATCCCACCTCCACCCTCCTTCCTTTTCCCTCTCCTCTTCCCATGCTTACTTTTTACAAAGATCTTAAACTAACCTTTTCAGAGGATCATTATTGGTGTGTAAGAATGCAACTTTTTTTTTTTTAACATTGATTTGGTATCCTGTGACTTATTGGTTTATCACTTCCAACATATTTTGACTGCGGTGTTTTAAGTTTTTCCGTCTAAAATCAGGTCTTCTGAAAAAACAGGTATTTTGATTTCCTCCTTCCCAATTTTCATCCTTTATTTCTTTACTTTACCTGAGTACTCTGGTGAGTACTTGAGATACTGTATTGACTAAGAATGGTCTATGTGGAGTTCTTATCTTGCTCCAAAACTCTGGTGAAATATTTTCAGCTTTTTCCCATTCAGTATGATATTGGCTATTGTTTATCATTTAGCTTTGATAATTTTGAGCTATATTTCTCCTGTACCTTGTTAGTAGAATTTTTTTTTATCATTAAGGGATTTTGACGGGAGCATTCCCTTAATTTGTTGAGATGTTCATTTATTTTTTGTTGTTCGTTCTGCTGATGTGATTTCATTGATTTTTTTTTATAGATGCTGAACCACACTTGCATTCCTGTGATAAAACATACTTCGTCACATTACATGTTGTGTGTGTGTTTGTATATATGCATATATCATACATATGTGTATATATGTATATATCATACATATGTGTATATATATATCATGCGTGTGTGTGTGTGTGTGTGTGTGTATATATATGGTATCTTTTTGATGCATTGTTGCATTCATCACGTTTGCAAAGACTCACAGCCTAGAAAGTGGTTGAAATAAGAAAGCTTGAAATCACTACCCATGCTTTTTCAATCCCAGAAAATCCAAAACATTTTCCCTAGGCCACAGAGTGACAGACTATACTAAAGAAAATATTCAAAACCTAATTCCAGGGACTGGCACCGTGGTGTAGTAGGCTAAACCTCCACGTGCAGCACTGACATCCCATATGGGTACTAGTGCATGTCCTTCCTACTCCTGTTCCATTCGAGCTCTCTGCTATGGCCTGGGAAAGCAGTAGAAGATGGCCCAAGTGCTTGAGCCCCTGCACCCATGTGGGAGACCCGGAGGAAGCTCCTGGATCCTGGATTCAATTCGGCCCACCTTTGGCAGTTATGGCCATTTGTGGAGGGAAGCAGTGGATTTAAAACCTTTCTCTCTGTCTTTCCCACTCTTTGTCTATAACTCTCTCAATTAACTACATAAATCTTCCCCCCCACCAAAAAAAAAAAAAAAAAACTGCTTCCAATGGCAGTAAAGCTTTCTGTATAGATAGAACAATGTGAAATTCCTTCTGTATGGATAAGAATAAGTTGCATGGTCTAGTTTTGTATTCATTCAATAAATGTTTCTTCATATATTTCAAACTGAACCATTAAAAATTCATAAATTGGGAATTTAAGTCAAATGAATACAGTCTCATATAAATTTCAGCCTGTCAATGGACTTCCTTGGATGCTGGAGACTGCCCCTCTGCACCTGGATTCTGGAATCCTTCGGGCGGGTACCCATCCTTCTCTTCTCTGACTTCTCTTTCTATTTACACTCCCCAGATCATTGAGATGATAAATAGCATAGGACTCAGGGGAGATTCTCTATCTCTCTGAATTTCAGATGTCTCATCTGTAGAATTATTTTTAAGTGTTTTTTTTTTTAAGGTGGAAGTAATTTAAAGTATAATACCATGATGTACACACTAGGTGCTCCAGAAATTAAAAAAAGTATGTTTACCTCAGGAAAATAAAATTAGGTTTAACTAGGAACTGAACGTCAAAGAAGGAAAACAAATCATCACTGAACAACAGAACAGCCATTGTAGTTTTTTTGTTTATAAGCTGGGTCCCCTTTTTGTTTTTGAAATCCTTCTTGTGATTCAGCTGACCTTTCCTTTTTTTATTTTAAGGGTTTTATTTTATTTTCAGTTAGTCTTAACAGATTCAATATAGTTCATAGATACAGTTCTTGGGAATAATAGAGGAAGGAGGAGAATGGGTGGGAGAGTGGATGGGAAGAAGGGTAGGGTGGGAGGTATCACTATGTTCCTAAATTTGTATGTGTGAAATACATGAATTTTGTTTACCTTAAATGAAATCTAATGAAAATGTTAAGTGAACAAATGTCATGTATTTAATATATATGCAGACTTAGGAGCATAGTAATGTTTCTTCCTGGTCTCCCACATGGTGGGCATAGGGGCCAAAAAACCTGGGCCATTCTTTTCTGCTTTCCAAGGCACATTAGGAAGGAGCTGGATCAGAAGTGGAACAACTGCTACTCGAACCAGCATTCATATGGGGTGCCAGTGCTGCAAGTGGCAGCTTAACTCCCTACACCACAAAGCCAGGCCCAGTTCCCCTTTCATAGCAGCTGTCACAGTTAGAATTTTACATTTTTAGTGGGGTGATTGCATGAATAACCATCTCCGGTGCTCTTCTCTAGCATCAGGGTGTTCATAATGCACCCGTCATCCAGTATTTTGTGTGGTATGAACACTGTGAGTTTTTTAAGAAAGATTTTGTTTAATGAATACAAATTTCATAGGTACATCTTTAGGAATATAGCAGTTCTTGCCCCCATACCCACCCTCCCACCCCCCCCCAGTCTCATCCCACCTCCTGCTCCTTCGCCCATGCCGTTCTTCATTAATACTAACTTTTACTTATCTTTATATACAGAAGCCCAACTCTATATTAAGTAAAGATTTCAACAGTTTACCCTAATGCACACACACGAAGTATAAAGTACTGTTTGAAGACAAGTTTTACAGTTAATTCTCATAGTACAACTCATTAAGGACAGAGGTCCTACATGGGGAGTAAGTGCACAGTGACTCCTGTAATGTTGATTTAACAGTTGACACTCGTATTGATGACATCAGTAATCACCCGAGGCTCTTGACATGAGCTGCCAAGGCTATGGAGGCATTTTGAGTCCACAAACTCTGGCAGTATTTAGACAAGGCCATAAGCAAAGTGGAAGTTCTCTCCTCCCTTCAAAGAAAAGCTCATCCTTCTTTGATGGCCTCTTCTTTACCCTGGAACCTCATTCACAGACATCCTTCATGGTGATTTTTTTTTTTTTTTTTTTGCCACAGTATCTTGGTTTTCCATGCCTGAAATGCTCTCATGGGCCTTTCAGTCAGATCCAAATGCCTTAAGGGCTGATTCTGAGGTCAGAGTGCTGTTTAGGGCATTTGTCATTATGTGAGTCTGCTGTGTGGACTACTTTCCATGTTGGATCATTCTCTCCTTTTTAATTCTCTCTATTGTCATTAGCAGACACTTGGTCTTGTTTATGTGATTCCTTTGACACTTCATCCTATCTATATGATCAGTTACACACCTAATATGATCACTTTGATTAGTAAGGTGGCATTAGTACCACCCAGCTTCATGTGATTTGGTGTCCCATGGCAAGTTTTTAGCTTTACCCTCAGGGGTAAGTCCATGGGAACTTTTTGCTGAACTGTACATCTCTTCTCTTTCTTATTCCATTTCTTATTTTTTTTAACTGGGATCTATTTTCAAATGGATTTAAACATCTATGATTAATTCTATGTTAAGTAAAGAGCTCAACCAGTGGCATTAAGTAGAAAAAGAGCATAGTGAAAACAATAAAAGCATAAACTGTTTCTCGACAGTCAAGACAAGGGCTGTTCAAGTCATTGCTTCTCTTAGTGTCAATTTCACTTCTAGAGGTTTCCTTTTAGGTGTCACAGATCAGGGAGAAAGTGATATTTGTCCCTTTGGGACTGGCTTATTTCACTAAGTATGGTGTTTTCAAGATTCCTCCATTTTGTTTCAAATGATGGGATTTTTTTTTTTTTTTACTGCAATGTAGTATTCCATAGAGTACATATCCCTTAATTTCTCTATGCAGTTTTCCATTGATTGGCATTTAGGTTAATTCCATGTCTTAGCTATTGTGAATTGAGCTGCAATAAACATGGAGATACAGATAGCTCTTTTGTGTGATGATTTCATTTCTCTTTGGTAACTTACAAGGAGTGGGATGGCTGGGTCATATGGTAGGAATATATTCAGACTTCTGAGGTTTCTCCAAAGTGTCTTCTATAGTGGTTTTCACCAGTTTGCATTCCCACCAACAGTGGATTAGGGTACCTTTTCCCCCACATCCTCACCAGCATTTGTTGTTTGCTGATTTCTTTATGTGAGCCATTCTAACCGGGGTGAGGCGAAACCTCATTGTGGTTTTGATTTGCAGTTCCCTGATGGTTAGTGATCCTAAACATTTTTTCATGTGTCTGTTAGCCATTTGGATTTCCTCTTTTGCAAAATGTTTGTTTAAGTCCTTGGCCCATCTCTTAACTGGGTTGTTTTTTGTTGTTATGGAGTTTCTTGACCTCTTTGTAGATTCTGGTTATTAATCCTTCTTAAGTTATATAGTTTGCAAATAATTTCTCCCATTCCTTTGGTTGCCTCTACACTTTCCTGACTGTTTCTTTCGCCATACAGAAAGTTCTCAATTTGAAGTAATCTTATGTTTAATTTTGGCTTTGACTGCATGCACCTCTGGGGTATTTTCCAAGTACTCTTTGCTTGTGCCAATGTCTTGCAGGGTTTTTCCACTGTTCTCTAATAATTTGATGGTGTTGGGTCATAGATTTACGTCTCCAATCCATGTTGAGTGGATTTTTGTGTAAGGGGATAAGGTAGGGGCCTTGCTTCAAACTTCTGTGTATGGAAGTCGAGTTTTTCCAGCACCATTTCAGGAAGAGACTGTCCTTGCTCCTGGGATCAGTTTTTTGGCTCCTTAATCAAATATAAATTGGTTGTAGATGTGCAGATTGATTTCTGGTGTGTCTAGTCTGTGTGTTTCATTGTTCTATCCATCTGTTTTTGTACCAGTACCAGACTATTTTGATTATAACTGCCTTGGAGTATGTCTGGAAAACTGGTATCGTGCTGCCTCTGGCTTTATTTTTGTTGTATAAGCTGACTTGAGCTATTCGAGGTCTCCTGTGTCTTCATATGCATTTCAGCATCATTTTTCTAGATCTGAGAAGATTGTCTTTGGTGTTTTGATCAGAATTGCACTGAATTTTTAAATTGATTTCAGAAGAATGGACATTTTGATGATATTGCCTCCACCAAACCATGAACATGGAAGGTTTTTCCATTTTTTGGTATCTTCTTCTATTTCTTTCTGTAATGTTTTGTTATTCTCATTGGAGAGATCTGTGACATCCTTGCTTATATTTATTCCAAAGTATTTGACTTTTTGTAGCTATTATGAATGGGTTCGATCTTAGAAGTTCTTTCTCAGCTGGCATTGTTTGTGTATACAAAGGCTGTTGATTTTTGTGTGTTGAATTTATATCCTGCTACTTTACCAAACTCTCCTATAAGTTCCAGTAGAGTCTTGGTGGCATTTTTTTGAATCCCCTACGTATAGAATCATGTCATCTGTAGCTAGGAAATTTTGATTTCCTCTTTTCTAATTGGTATCCGTTTGATTTCTTTTTCTTGCCTTAAGGCTCTGGCTGAAACTTCCAGGACTATATTGAGTAGCAGTGGTGAGAGTGGCCATCCCTGTCTGGTACTGTATCTCAGTGGGAATGCTTCCAAGTTTTGCCCAATTTGCTTAGAGTTTTCATCATGAATGGCTGTTGTATTTTATGAGATGCTTTCTCTGCATCTATTGAGATAGTCATACGGTTTTTGTCAGCATTTTTCTAATGTGATGTATCACATGGATTGATTTGTGAATGTTAAGCCATCCCTGCATACCAGGGATAAATCCCAGTTGTTCTGGGTGAGTGATCTTTCTGATGTTGGATTCAATTGGCTGGAAGTTGTTGAGGATTTTTGCATGTATGTTTTTCAGGGAAGTTGGCCTGTAATTCTCTTTCTCTGTTGCATCTTTTTCAGGTTTAGGAATTAAGGTGGTGCTGGTTTTGTAGAATGAATTTGGGAGGATTCCCTCTCAACTGTTTTGAATAGCTTCAGAAGAATTGCAGTGAATTCTTCTTTAAATGTCTGGTAGTTTTATTCAGCAGTGCAGCCATCCAGTCCTGGGCTTTTCTTTGTGGGGAGGGCCTTTATTAATGATTCAACTTCTGTCTTGGTTACGAGTCTGTTTAAGTTTCCTATGTCTTCATGCCTCAATTTAGGTAGCTTATATGTGTCTAGGAATTTCTTCTACATTTCCCAGTTTGTTGGTATACAGCTCTTTGTAGTCATTTCTGAGGATTTTGTTTTATTTCTGTGGTGTGTGTTGTCCATTTCCTTTTTCATCTCTAATTTTATTGAATTGGGTCTTTTTTTTTTTGGTTAGTTGGGCAATGGTGTGTCAGTTTTGTTTATTTTTTTTTTTAAAGAAATTAGCTCTTCGTTTTGCTGATCTTTTATATTTTTTAATTCAATTTTGTTGATTTCTCCTCTAATTTTTTTCTTGTTTCCTACTAGTTTTGGGTTTGGTTTACTGTTGTTTTTTCCAGATCCTTGAGATGCACGTAGCTCATTTATTTGGTGCTTTTCCAGTTTTGTGATTTCGGCAGCTATTGCTATAAACTTTGTTTTTAACACTGTTTTGCTATATCCCATAAGTTTTGATATGTTATGTTGTTGTCTTCCTTTGTTTCCAGAAATTTTTTGATTTCTCTGTTGACTTGTTGTTTGACCCACTGTTCATTCAGGAGCATGTTGTTCAGTCTCCATGTTTGTATATGCTCTAGAGATTCCTGAGTTGCTGATTTCCAGCTTCATTCCATTGTGGTCTTAGAAGACGCATGGTATGATTTTGATTTTTTTGGAATTTGCTAAAACTTCCTTTATGGCCTCATTTGTGGTCAGTCCTAGAGAAAGTTTCATGCACTGCTGATAAGAATGTGTATTCTGCGACTGTAGGGCGAAAAGTTTTCTAGATCTCTGTTAGGTCCATTTGGTGTATAGCGTCGATTAAATCTGCTCTTCTCCTGTTGATGTTCTTTCTGGTTGATCTGTCCATTGCTTAAAGTGGAGTAGTGAAGTTCCCCATTACTATTGCACTGGAGTCTAAGTCTCCCTTTAAATCCTTTAACATTTCTTTTAAATAGCCAGTTGCCCTGTGATTAGGTGCATATATATTTATAGTAGTTACATGTTCCTGTTGAATTGATTCCCCTAATCATTACACAGTGCCCCCCCCTTAAAGATTTATTTATTTGATAAAAGATCTGTCTGCACTTCAGTGTTTATTGCAGCTCAATTCACAATAGCTAAAACATGGAATCATCCTAAATGCCCATCAACAGTAGACTGGCTAAAGAAATATGGAATATGTACTCTATAGAATACTATACAGCAGTAAAAAATGAAATTTGGTCATTTGAAACAGAATGGAGGAATCTGGAAAACACCATACATAGTGAAATAAGCCAGTCCCAAAGGGACAAATATCATATGTTCTCCCTGAGCAGTGACAACTAACTTAGCATCTAAAAGGAAATCTGTAGAAGTGAAATGGACACTATGAGAAACAATGACTCGATCAGTGCTTGTCCTGACTGTCAAGGAAAAACTTACTGTTTTATTCCCTTTAGTATTTTTTTTCTACTTAATACTATTGGTTGAACTCTTTCATTTACACACGAATATTCTTAGGTGTTTAAATTTAACTGAAAAGTGATCCCTGTTAAATATAAGAGTGGGAATAAGAGAGGGAAGAGATGTATAGTTTGGCACATGTTCTCTCGGACTTACCCCAATGGTAGAGCTAGAAATGTTCCATGGGATTCCAAATCAGTCCCATCAAGGTGGCATGTACCAATGCCATCTTACTAGCCAAAGTGATCAGTTGCAGTTCATAATTGATCAAAAAGATAGGATTAAATGTCAAAGGGACCACATAAACAAGACTAGTGTCATAAATAAGAGTGTCAATTGTTATATCAACAACAGGAGTCACTGTACACTTGCTCCCCATGTAGGATCTCTGTCCCTAATATGTTGTACTATGCAAATTAATGGTAAAACTAATCTTCAAACAGTACTATATACATTGTGTATCTGTGTAGGTGCAAACTGTTGAAATCTTAGTATATACCAAGTTGACCTTCTGTACATAAAAATAATTGAAAATGAATCTTGATGAAGAATGGGATAGGAGAGGGAGTGGGAGATGGGAGGAAGGTTATGGGGGGGAAAGCCGCTATAATCCAAAAGTTGTGCTTTCAGAATTTATATTTATATTTAAAAATAAAAGTTTTTAAAAAAGAAAAAAGATTGATTTATTTGAAAGAGTTACATAGAGATGGCAGAGGCAGAGAGAGAGAGATCGGGAGAGAGAGAGAGAGAGAGATCGGGAGAGAGCGGTCAGTCAGTCTTCCATCTGCTGGTTCACTCCCCAATTGGCTACAATGACTGGAGCTGCGCTGATGGACTTGGGCCACCTTTCTCCTGCTTTCCCAGGCCATAGCAGAGAGCTGGATTGGAAGTGGAGCAGCGAGGTTTCAAACCGGTGTCCATATGGGATGCTGGCGCTTCAGACCAGGGTGTTAACCCACTGTGCCACAGCACCAAGCCTATCCTTTGTCTCTTTCAACAGTTTTTGTGTTAAAGTCTATTTTGTCTAATATTAGGATGGCTACACTACCTCCTTTTGGATTCTGTTGGCATGGCATATCTTTTTCCACCCTTACACTTTCAGTCTGCATGCATCTTTCTTGATGAGATGTGAATCTTGTAGGCAGCAAATAGATGTTTTTTTAAATCCATTCAGCCAGTCTGTGCCTTTTAATGGGGGAGTTGAGGCCATTTATATTCAAGGTGACTATTGATATGTAATCACATTTTCCTGCCGTTTTTCCAAAAACATTCCCATTTTTTAGTTTGAATTTTCTTTGAGCTTTCACTGATTGATTTTCTTCCTTCACCTTCTTCCATAGTGATGACAGTGTTTCTGTGTGCGACTCATCCTTAAGCATTTTTTGTTGGGCTGGACAGGTGGCAACAGATTGTTTTAATTTCTCTTTGTTAGGGAAGGTCTTTATTTCATTTTCATTCATAAATGAGATCTTTTTGCAGGGTATAATATTCTGGGATGACAGTTTTTTTCTCTTAAGACTTGGACTAAGTTTCACCATTCTCTCCTAGCTTGTAGGGTTTCTGATGAGATGTCTGCTGTGAGTCTAACTGGAGATTCTCTGAAAGTAATCTGGCGTTTCTCTCATGCATGTTTTAGAATCTTCTCTTTAGGTTTTACTGTGGTGAGTTTGATTACAGTGTGTTGTGGTGAGGGTATTTTTTGGCCATGTCTATTAGATTTCCTGTGTGTTCCCTGTACTTGGATGTCTTTTTATCTCTCCAGACTAGGGAGGTTTCTGTTAATATTTCCCTAAAAAGGCTTTCTAATCCTTTCTCTCTCTCCATGCCTTCAGGAACTCCTAGAACCCAAATGTGTGTGTGTGTGTGTGTGTGTTTATAGTATCCTGTATATTCCCAACCGTGTTTTTTAGGTTTCTAATTTCCTCTTCTTGTCTTTGGTTTGACTGTATTCTTTCCTGTGCTTTGTCTTCTAAGTCTTATAGTCTTTCTTCTGCTTCACCAATTCTATTGTTAAGGCTCTCAGTTGCATTTTTGTATTTGTTCTGTTGAATTCTTCATTTCGTTTGGATTTCTCCTTCTGATCTCAATTTCATGGGAGAAATTTCCTTTCATATGCTGTATGGATTTCAGTAGTTTGTGCGTTTGCTTCTGATTATTTCTGTGTAATCTTATGATCAATTTTTTGAGCTCCGTTTCTTGCATTTCTTCCATCTCATCATCTTCACAATCTAGCATGGAAGCATTGTGTTCTTTTGGGGACTTCATGTTGTCTTCCTCCTTCTTGTTTCTTGAATTGCTGCATTTGTTGTTTGGCATTTGTGGAGATACTCATTGTTCTTTTTTTTTTTTTTCCTTTTTTGCTCTGGTGTGTTTTATATTTGTACTGTGACTGTGTAGATAAGTGGAATGTCTGCTTTTGAATCTCTATAGAGGCTTGTAGTGGATGTGGCCGGAGAGCTCTGTTCAGTTCTCCAGGGTTGAGGGCATGCCTATGTTGACACACCCAGGTTGGGCATGATAAATCTTGCTCTCTCTTTTTTATCAGAAGGGAAAGTTTTTCTGCTCAGCTGAGCTCCTCTCCTTAATGGAGTCCAGTACCTCAGCGCTAGCCCCAGTGGCTATAATATTCATCCACTCTGTCCCAAGGAGCACACAAAGGATCTGTGCAGTCCTCAGTGTAAGTTCAGATTCTCCAGCGATGTCTCTCTCCAGGTAACCAGGAAGCCCTGAGCGTGTGGAGTCTCCCAGTGTGAGTGCCCAGAGTCCCAGCCATGCTCCCTCCCACACTCCCTCAGTTTTTTTCACAGTCCCAGTACAGAAGCCTCACATAGTCACAGGCTCCTATCCCCCTGTTAGTTCTCCCCACCAGTCAGGGTCTGCACTCAACTAGTTGCTGGGCATGGACACAAGCTGGCACAGCTGTTATAAATGTCCCTAATGGCACCTGCTCTATTAGCTTGTTACAGGATGCCATTGTAAAGTGATTGTCCTTTTTCATTTCCCTCCTCTAGTTTAGCCGGTACACTATCCCCCATGGGGTTCCAAGCTGGGTTCCCTCTAGGTTCTTCTTGCAGCTATTTTTGCCACTGGCTTGGGCTGCTGCAGTCTGGTCTCACCCCCACCCCCTTTCCAATGCTGGTGTGTAGGCTCTGCTGCTGGAGACCTGAGCCTGGGCACCCACACCATCTATGTATGTCCACCATGTCCCTTTAATTTTGGTAGTGTTTCCTTTGCTGTTTTCTCCCTAACTCGTCTCTGAGACTATACTCTGTCCACTTTTTTTAAAGCCATCTTCTCCTGGGCTACTCCGCCATCTTGGAACCCAAGACCAAGTACTGTGAATGTGAAAACCAGAGCTTGACCATGTATGGGGCAAGTTCTCTTGCTTTTGAAAGGAGATACAAAATAACAGTGGTGGAAATGTGCTGATGGTGGAATGTGGGGCATGAGAAGAGTGAACACAGAGTACCTGTGTTCAGTCCTGCCTCTGCCTCTGCTTCTAATGCAGTTTGCTGCTAATGCGCATTCTGAGAGGCATCCATTGTTGATTCAAATACTTGGACTCTGCCACCCTCCCAGGAGACTTGGCTGGAGATCCAGGCTTCTGAACTTGGCCAAGTGTAGCCACAGCTGCTGTGGGCATTTGGAGAGTGATCCTGCAGATGGAAAACCACTTTCTTTCCCTATAGATTTCAAAAATTAGAGATAATTGAACAATGTAAAGGAATATGTTGCTGTGTGTTATGGATTGGTTATCAAAGTATTCGGCTCAGGAACTGGTGGGAGTCACCTCATATATTAAAAGTGGTTGGGGTCAGGCTGGTGCCATGGCTCACTATCTAATCCTCTGCCTGCAGCACCAGCACCCGGGTTCTAGTCCTGGTTGGGGCGCCAGTCCAGTCCAGCTCTCTGCTGTGGCCCGGGAAGGCAGTGGAGGATGGCCCAAGTGCTTGGGCCCTGCACCCACGTGGGAGACCAGGAGGAAGCACCTGATCCTGGCTTCGGATCGACGCGGCGCACCAGCCGTAGCAGCCATTTGGGGGGTGAACCAACAGTAAAGGAAGACCTTTCTCTGTGTCTCTTTGACTGTTTAACTCTGCCTGTCCAAAAAAAAAGTGGTTGGGGTCCTTGAAAGATGGCACTTTGATATTGAGTGTGATCAGACTGTGATGATGAACGGTTTGGCAGGAATAAGAGTATCCTACTTTGGTAATTTCCTCCTAAATTTCCTTTTATTACCACACGAGTCCTAATTATTTGGAATTAGATTCATATGAAGTACCATTTGTTTCTCAGGTATGTTTTATGAGATATGAATTTTCTTCTGTAAACATTGCTTTGTCTCCTTTAGACTGGCAGAGGACAGTGCAGCAGCCAACACACAAAACTACAATTTGCACATGGCTAAAGTCCGTGGTTATCTTACAGCATCCTGGGCACTTGACATCCGTGAAGTGGGAATTGGGTCTCTGCAGCAGGTGCTGCTTCTTGCATTTCCTGTTCATTTCTGTAGAGAGATGGAGGAGCTCCTTTGCTTGAGGTGAGTTCACCTGGAGAGTCATCATGGCTAGAAAGGCTAGTGAGTCTGTCATTTATTTATCTAGGTAGGATACTTTTAACATAATTGCTTTTAGTCTATAGCATTGGATTTTGAACTTAACTATTCATATACGCGTGGTATACTAGATGGCCCATTTAATCAATTGTTCAGACACATTTTTACCTATAAAGGATGATTGCAGATGCTTTCCTAGATTGACATGTATCGTTATGATACTCATACTTCATTTAAATGTATGAAATTCCCAATATATTGTGTAAACTTCTGAAGGTCTCAGTCACCCTGGGTGGAGAATGCTCATGCTTCTATGAACATTATACTGTTGAGCATCATTCTAGACATACTTTGCTATGAAATCAGAGCATTCCTCTTAGTTACTTCGGGAGTCTTTGAATAACTCCGAAGATACTTTCAGTTGATTAGATAAGTGTTAATTTACATCCCCCTTCCTCTCCTAACAACAGTTTTAAAGTATGCATTATTTTGAAATAAAAAATGTTATTTGGGTTTTGCTTAACAAATGTTGGATTGCAGTGCTATTATACACCTTTAGTCTTTATGTATTTAAACACCATGCTTAATACATTGCCTTCATCAATAGTGTCATAAGGTGTATTCTTTCTGTTATCACCTATTTTTTCCAAGGTCACTTTAAAATAAATTTTAGAATGTCTATTCTAATCTCTATTGTAAATCTTATCCATTTGATAATATTTTACTATAATTTTTTTTATATTTTATTTTTTCAATTTTTTTTTAACAGGCAGAGTGGACAGTGAGAGGGAGAGAGAGAGAGAGAGAGAAGGGTTTTCCTTTACTGTTGGTTCACCCTCCAGTGGCTGCTGCGGCCGCTGCACTGCGCTGATCCGAAGCCAGGAGCCAGGTGCTTCTCCTGGTCTCCCATGCGGGTGCAGGGCCCAAGCACCCGGGCCATCCTCCACTGCCTTCCTGGGCCACAGCAGAGAGCTGGCCTGGAAGAGGAGCAACCGGGACAGAATCCAGCGCCCAGACTGGGACTAGAACCTGGTGTGCCGGCACCGCAGGCGGAGGATTAGCCTTTTGAGCCACAGCGCCGGCCAATATTTTACTATATTAATGTCTTAATAATAGATGTTGTCCTAAGGTCTTCATGTATGTAACTCATTTAATCTTCGCCTTTATTAAGCAAATGCACATCCATTCATCAAAAATGACTTATTGAGCATCTGTGAGTGTGCAGAATACTGTGTGCCAAGTGCCAGGACGAATTCAGCAAGGTCCTGGCCTCTCTGGAACTTGAGATCTGAAAAGAGGAAAATACGTGACTGAGGATCATGCAGTAAGCAAACTGGTTCATTTAATTATGCATCTTTTTCTGTTTGTAATTATGCAAGATTGTGGTTTAACCGTAATTATAGCCAAATAATTATGGTATTAACCAAGATTACGGTTCTAATCCAATTGTGTGCTTTTTAAGAATAGAGGGGAATCTCTTGCATTCATTCCTTCATCTCATAGTGCTAAACAAATAGATATCAATATGTAATGATGGTTACAGGAATGCTTTTATGAAACACCATAACCTGAGAGTTGTTGGAATTACCTAGTGGGATTTCAGGGGGCTAGAACAGATCACCCAACAAATGGAGTTTGCTGATAAGGGAATTACTCATACACAAATGGAAGTAGCGTTGATTAGGAGCAGTCAGACATCTAGGTTTCCAAATAGCCTCAGTGAGCTCTGTTAAGACTGAAACATTCAGTTGAACTCTAGGGCTGTTCAGTACCTCTAACACTTGAAACGTGGATTCAGAAGGAAAGCAGGCATGGTGTTTTAGTAAAACATGGAGATAAAAATTCTGGTAGTCTTTTTATGAAATATGTTAAAAAATTCTTCTAGAAAGCAGAGACTGCCTGAAACATTATATGTCAATTTGGTAAACAATGGCAATAATGAGATCTTCCCCAAAACACTCCATGACACTTTAAATGTCAGTCTTTCCTGTCTATATTTGGCAAAGCAATGATCTTATTATTACTACATATCTGATTAATTATAGTAGTGCATCTAGAAGTGAAGTCCAGAAAGTAATGCCCTAGAATGAAATGTTGGTCTCAGTAGTCGGAGATGGCAACCAGTCTGTTGTTTCCAGCTCCTTCTGTAGCACCGGTTTTGCTTTAGCTGAGCCATTCACCTTTAAAACAGCCCAAACTGGGTTCAGAAAGGTAGCAAAAGGAATGACAGGAAAGGCTGAAAACCTGAGAGCAAGGGCAGCTTCTGGGTTCTCATTGCAAATGTGTGGACCCTGAAAATCGTTATGAAGTAAGGGAGCTATTGACGTTAGTGAGCTTGATCATTTCAGGAAAAGTGGCAATGAAAGCTCTGTATGCCTTTTCACATCATGAGGTGTTTCACTAGGCATTCTGTGAAATGACATTTTTAAAGGTTGACATGCATTTTGTTCATTCCCTGTCAGCTAGCATCTTTAGCACAAATTCTTAGAGCTTTATATCATCTATGTGTTGCTGTACACTCTTGTGGGGTTTTCAATGTCCTATTTTATTTATTTAGTTGAAATTTAGAATGACTAAGGACAGAGGGAGAGAGAGGGATGGAGAGAGAGAGAGAGAGAGAGAGAGAGAGAGAGATATGTATACCTCAAAACCAGTGGTTCACTACCCAAATATCTACAATAGACAGCACTGGACCAAGTCAGATCAAGATCCTAGAACTACGGCAGGGCTTCCCACGTAAGTAGCTAGGGGCCCAAGTCCTTGGACCATAGTCCATTGCTTTTCTAGGTTCTCTAGTAAGGGGCTAGATAGAAGGGCAGCTGGATCTCAAATCAGCATTCCAATATGGAGTGTGGCATCACAAGTGGTGGTGGACTAATCCACTGCAACATCAAGCAAACTTGTCTCAACCTCCTGTGCTGGGAGGCTTCCCTTATGTAGAAGACATTTAAACCAAACGCTGAGGAGTCACGGCTGACATCCACACATTGCTCTACACAGAAAATGCAGCATTCTAAGAGTGTGGTGGGCCGCTGGTCTGGATTAGCTATCACTCAGTTTTTCTTATCATAGGTAGAGGAATGAACACCTGTTGCAGTTGAGCCCATCAACATCAGAAGTTGAGACTTAAACCACACCTGAACTTTGAGTGAGATGCTTTTCCTAGTGTTGTCAATCTGAGAAGCCAGCCTCTATGGGAAAGCTTAAGCAGAGTATACTCACCCATGAAATTTGGATTTTGCTACATTCAAACAGAGAATATCAACAGTAAGTATTTTTTGTTCTGTCTGTTTACTTTTTGAAAGTCCGAGTGATGCACATATGCATACATATACACATATATGCACACACGGAGGGGATAGAGAAAGAGAGGTAGGTAGATAGGTAGATAGATAGAGATATCAAAAATCTGTTCCCTCCTCCAAATGCCTGCAACAGCTAGGTCTGGGCCAGGCTGAAAAAAAGGATCATGGATCTACCCCCGGGTCTCCCACATGGGTAGCAATGAGCCCAAGAGCTTGGGGCATGATCCATCAGTCTCACAGGTACGTTTGCAGGGAGCTGGATTGGAAGCAGAGCAGCTGGGACTTGTACCACCATTTTGACTTGGGCATCACAAATGGTGGCTTAACCCACTGTGACACCAGGCTGACTCAATGAGTGTTTTGTTTCTCATGCAAATTTGTAGATAGCTAGAGTGGGTCTCTTTCACAGTTCTCATTCTGCCATTGGAGGGCTAGTGGCTACCCTGGACTCTTAAGATTAACTCAGAATCATTCACACTACCTTTCGCCAACGTTTCCATATTTGCCATGTCTCATGGCCAAGCCAGAGAGTACAGTTGTCTCTCTGGTCCTTGAGGATCGGTTGCACTCACCTGTGGATAATAAATTCCAAAGATACTCACATTCCTTATGTATAATGGTATATTACTTCCATTTCATCTGGTCATATATTCCTGCATACTCTAGACCAACTCTGGATGACATTATAATATCTAGTACAGTGTAAATCGTTAACTATTTTGGGGGGAGGACTGACAAGAAAAAGAATCTTTACATGTTGTTATCTTTCACTTTACTTGGGTAGGCCGAAACTTTACCTTGTAGCCTGAAACTGTCAGAGACAATATTGTGTGAGTGAATGACCATGGGTAACGTTAAGTATTTGACCTGTTTTTGACCCAGTAGTTGTCATTTGCCAGCCTTGTAACAGATCACAATTTACTCTTGGGCACCACTATTGAAGACTCCCCCAGCTCAGAGAGTTGTTGATTTCTTTCAAGTTTAAGCTCTCTTGAAAAATATCATGATTTGTTTTCATCCATACCATCTCACGTTGGAGATTTCTCCAAATTTATGTCAATTCCATATTTTTCTAAACCACAGCTTGCCATTTCTTTGAGGTATTATCTGGGAGAATTTTGATCTGAAAACTTGGGCAGGAAGGTTTTTAAAAATGTAGTATTTTGCTTAGAGTGTATAAAAAGGCTCATAGTAGAACAAGGGTTCCACACCTGTCTTGTTAATCATTTTCTCACTATATAAACATACGTGCTGAACGGAAGCTGCCTTTATAATTAGAATGCAGTGAAGCTTCTTCTGATCATTATCACGACCCTGTTTTAAAATATAGGCTCAGAGACCATTAGCATCATAGGGTACATATTCCCACAGAGACATTTTTCCCTTCTGCTTCCATTTGCAATTTCATTTCAATTGTAGTGTTTAATATTTTCCCCATGTCTTGTATGTGAAAGAACAGAATGGTGGTAGAATGCTACGCTGTAACGCCTAAATTCCCAACCAGGTGTGACTAATGCTGCCAGGTTTAAATTAAGATGAATTTCTTCAAGCTCACTAAGACTGTGATATTCAGCTTTTCGAGTAGGAAGTTCACATGGGGGATTTCTCAATTCAAGAATATTAACACACTGAGTAACACACTGCTTTGTTGTTTCTAGGTTCTTTATTTGAGTAATTTCATTTAATGTCATGCATTACTGAGGAAGCTGAACTGTGGGCTCGATGGGTGTCCCAGTTGTGCTGTAGTTTGACATTTCCATGGTCCCTCCCTTCATTCCCCAGCCAAGGAAGTTCATCCTGTGGCTTCCCAACAGCACATCCAATAAAGTGTTTCTGAACCATTTTCTTTTCACCTTTTGCATCCTTTGAGCAATTGAGTGTCCAGGACACAGGAGATTCCCTTCACATGCTTTCAAAATTTACCCATGTCTGATTGTGTGATTTCTATTTACACTTTCCTCAGGTGTTCCACTATTAGATGATTGACTAAAGATTGGAAGGAAACAGAAGACAGAAGCCTTTATCTTAATCTTTCTTTGCTTAAAGAATCCATCAGGTAAGATCTGTGACTGGTGTGAAACTGAATTTTCTATCTACTCAGAAAAGTATTCAAATGAGCATCAGATCCAGAGAGTCCTTGAGGAATTTGAGGAATTCTGTTTTGATTACTTGTAAATAATCTGTGAAATATCTGAAATTGTATTTCAAGTAATTTTGTTCACTATCACCATAATAAGCATTTATGTTGGAATAACTGTAGAATGGATACTCTCCTCTCTCTTTCAGATTTTTTATTTATATTTTGTAAAATTGGAACAGTAGGGATCCTTCCATTCTGCATCATTGAAAGCCAGCAGTATTTGCTGGTGCCTGTTTTTAAAGTGTACATAGAAAAGCTACCTTGTGTCTATGAGTGTTGACAATTGTGTTCCAGTCTGGCCAAAACCTTGTGACCCAGCAATAAGATCATAATAAACCATCTAGGTAGGAAAATGAGTTGACCTTCTGATAACCCAAGTCAACTTTTGTTACCATGTTACCTATTTTTGTCCTCTATCATTGGATCTATTTTTAAATAAGAGAAACATGGTGTATTTTCAGTTATTTGTATGAAATACATTTTCATCTATGTTTATTTGTGCCCTTTGCTATGCAACTTGTCTCCACAAAGGGACTTAACCAGATCAAAATCTTTTTTTTCAGTTGTCATTCATGTTCTGTGTTTGAAAGACAGAGAGGGTAACAAGTAGAGTTCTTCCATTTGCTGGTTCTTTGCTCAAGTTCCTGGAGTAGTGAGGGGGTAGATCAGGCTGATGCCAGGTTTAAAGAACTCAGCTCAGGTGTCCCACATTGGTGGCAGGGATCCAGGCACTTGAGCCAGCAGTCCTGCCTCCTAGAAGGAGTATATGTAGTAAGGTGGAATGGGCAGTTGATCTGGGACTTGATACTGGCACTGTGGTAGAAGATGCTGGCATCTTAACTGCTGAGCCAAACACCCGTTCTGAATCTATGTTGTCTTAGAATATTATCTGTGTACCCAAAACCCTGCAAGTATAAACTGGACAACCCCTAATCTAAGTCCATGCAAGAATACTATCTCAAACACCCTTGAAAACTGTCTGCATATGGATATACTTGCTGGAAGCCAAGAGGTAGGTGTGTATTTCTTTGTGATAAAGCAGCTCTTCTGATACCCAGCGAGCCCCAGAGGGGGAACCATCCAGCAGAGCGGCAGAGAAACCCTATCTAGACACTGAGAGAATACTTCCAGGGTTTCTGGAGTGCTGTTTGTGGGTCAGGCAGGCATCAGGGATTGAATTATCTTATTCCATGCTTTATCTCACACTTCATCACAACACTTTGAAAGTCATTATCTTCTTTTTACAGATATAAGAACTGAGATGCGGAAATATGAAGTAGTTTGCCAAAACTCAAACATCCATAATCTATCTCCAGTCCCAATTCCAAAGACCCTACTATTTTACCATCTGCCCTTGCCTCCCAGAGGTGAGGTGACAGGAGAGGGTCCCCTGCATCAGCACACAAGCTTAGCTGCAAGAAGAATAGAATGCTATGTACATCTCATTCCAAGTTGGAGAAGTGAAGACCAGGCAGTTACAATATTTGTGTATCCAATTGCCAGTCTACTCTATGAAGACATAAGGAATGGAGTAACTAACACCCTGCTCCCTCAGCACTGTTTCAATAGGCAGTATTGTGAGAAAATCTTTTTCGTGAGACGTTGCCTTGAGTAGTTTATGAGCCCAGGGTATTATAGTCATAGCATCACTACATTTCTTCCATCATGATTTTCTTCTCTCATTCCTTTATGCATTTTTGTAGCCAAATTGTGTGTTTAATTTGTGTTTACCGTATTATCCTATCCCCCTCTACTCTGTTTCAATCAACTTGAGAAACAGACATGGGAACTAGGAGATCTGATTTAATGTGTATATTATCATCACCATTAATCGTTTCTTTAGGAAGGCTGAGTAGGATATGCTTTATCGCTTTATCCTCCATTTTGTGATTTCTTTTGCTCATTTCTATAAACTATGGGAATGATGATTAATATTGGGAGCCTGATTTTCCACTGTGATGTTGGAACTCTGCCTTGAATGAAAAGATAGAGGACAGATGCAGCTAGAAGCAGCATTTCAGGGTGCACTTAGATATTTTACAATGGTTTTGATTTGTTCAAAAATGTTCTCAAATAGTATTCATTTTATGGACTTAGTTTTGTGACAGCACTTCCAATTTGGTGTTCCAGAATTGACTCATCTCAATGAAGTACCTGCCCTGTGCCATGGTCCTGAGAGGTAAAATATGACTTCCTATTCTTGCCAGCAGAGGGCAGCAAGGAACACTGGAGCAGGTGCTTGATATCAGCTACTGAGGATGTTTCCCTTGGTGGAGGCAAAGATGAGGGTGTTCAGAGGACCAACATGAGAAAGGATAATTACAGGGATTCAGGAGGGAGACCAGAACATTTGGGGAGTGTAAGGGTTCTCCCAAGGGCTCATAACTGCCAGCACAAGTAGACATCTGGAGAGTCATTGATTATAACCTTTTCTTGGTATTGACTGCTATTCCCAGCCTGTCTGATGCCAAGGTGTGGCTGGCTGCCTAAGGTAACAGGCAACTAAAAGCATATCTGGGCACTAATACAGACTGTCTGCCTGTGAGTTATCAACAAGCTGCCCACAGAGGCCGAGGGGTCCAGAAGCAGCCCTGTGAGGGTGAAGGATGAATGGGTGTGAGGGCTCACCAAATCCAGCTGCAGAAGATACTGAGGCCCCGGGTACATGCCAGGAAGATGATTCTGCAAAATATATATACATGCATATGTATATAATACCAAGGATATTTTCCCCTTGTCTTGGGGGTGGGGGGCACTGCTTAGCTATGGAAACACTGTGTGATTTAGGACTTAGAGAGTTCTCACTTTACCAACTGTTAGGTATCTGGCCCCCAGTCACACAACTTCACTGAGCTTCAGTTTCTCCACCTGTCAAATGGAATTACTAATTTTTACCCCAGAAGCTGATGTTGAGGCAAGGGGAGGCTATATATAAACTACCTTGCAAGAAGCTTGACGTTTTGTCGTTGCTCAGTGGATTTGATTGCGTGACATATTCTCCCTCCTTTCTCTTTGGCCATGGACAAACATCCATGATAGTGTTCACTATTTTGGAAAATAATGTCTCCCTGTCTTTTCTAAGCAGCCTTGGTATTAAGCAAGAATTATTCTGTGAGTTAGCTTGCTAAATTTTCTATACTGTTATCCCATTTTATAGTTGCAGCAATCCTTTGAGGTGCACTATCATCTCTGTTGTGCAGGTGGAGACACTGAGACTCTTCTAGAATAACTCCTTTTACCAGCACCCTCTACATGGCGAATGCTGAAGGAGGGGGGGTTCAAAAACTACTTAGTTTGGTTGCAGCCCTCCTGCCAGTGTTGCTACAAAACCTTCTTTCCTGTGTAGATAGTTCATCACCATTTACTTTTTTAGAGGTTTAATTTATATATGTATGTATGTATGTATATATATTTGAGAAAATCAACTTTGAAGAACCCAAGCATAGTGCATCCTTTGTGAGCACTTAGACATTACTATAGCTTATGAGACATAGATAACATCCTCCACTTAATACATTAAAATGAAGTAAATCTTTGCAAACAAGTTTTACTATTAACTCTCATAATCCAACAATTTGAGGACAGAGGTCCTGCATGGGAAGTTAATGCACAGTGACTCCTGTTGTTAATTTCACAATTAACACCCTTATGTGTGATGTGAGAGATCACCCATTTAAACACTTAAGGGGGGAAATTGAATAAAAGAATTTTGTGTTTGTGATATGTTAAAATAACCTTATAATTGACACAGCATCACATTGATACTATCTCTCCATTTGGTATGTAGGGCCGAAAGGTCAGTGTTCAATGACAGAAGTGAAAATAGACTGCTATGGTCAGAGTTCTTCCCCCACCCACCCAGTTCTCCTGTTGAAGCCCTTACCTCCTTCTCTTTGTGTGCCATGCAAGGACACAGTGTGAAGATGGTTGTCTATAAGCCAGGAAAAGAGGCTGAGTCAGTGGGGCCCCATGCTCTTGGACTTTTCAACCTCCAAAACCGTCAGACAAGTAAACTTCTTTCTTTGACACATTACCTAGCCTAAGGGGTTTTGCTACAAGAACAGAAAATGGGTGAATCATGTATTCATTTTAATGTTGTACATATTATTTTTGTATAAAATATTATATAATTATACTAAAATATGCAAAGAAATAATATTGCACTATAGCTTTGAAATATATTGCCGCTTGGGCAAACTGGAGGGAAGGTTGCTGAAATCTCTCTGTGTTTCTTACAACTGCATGCAAATGAACCATCATCTCAGTTTAATTTTGAAGAATTGAATGATGGTGCCAAAATCTAGAAAACCACTATATCAGTTTGAGAGTTTGTCAGTTATGGCATGAGCCTTAGAACCTTGACATCACAATGATGGGTGATCTTGACTACTGCGGAACCCACAGTCTTCAGGGACTTGTTCATGGTCTCTGTTGAATAGTGTCGACAGAGTCTAGAGTTGTAACACATGGAAAGTAATGTTGTCAGAGCTTCTGGAAGTCATCCGCCAGTCCCCAGCGCAAGGTAGCCTTTTCCTGTACTACTTGTGATCATTTAAGCAGACTGGTCACCCCAGGAGGAGTTCTGTCCTGTTTTCCTTAAAACAGAGGAAGTAATTCCTGACTTTGGTGCTGGTTTCATGAGAAGCTACTTTTGTTCTTTGGTTTAGTGCTACTGAGCTCAAAAGAGCAGGCTTTGTACTGTCAGGGGAGACACTTCCTTGGCTTCATGGCAAAGAGTTTTCTCTGAAAAGATCTCGAAAGAGGCTGTCCTGTTTATGAAAGAGTTTTGTGTTCTGCTCAGTCTAACTGGTTTTACCTATTATGGCCACAGAGCCCCATTGGTACATGGTCCCAACTCAACCAGTTATATCTAAGCCTGGGTGATGTTAAGAAATGTTTGTGGATGTGTCCAGCATTATTTCATGTTGTCTAGCACTTCTCTCCCCTCGCCTCCCAATTTGAACACTAATTTAGATAAGATAGGAAGCATTTTACTAAGTGGGAATCAATGTATCCCTATTATGTAAATTGTCATGCTAACAGGGGACCACGTTACAATGACTTCTTTACCAATCGCTGTGTCATTTTGTTTTACATGTGATAGGCTGAAAATTGCCTTGTGTTCCCTCTTCTGAAACCATGTTGTAAGAGCTTGGTGAGTGACAGCTGTGGTGTCCATCTTAGTGTTCTTTACAGAGGGCAGTGTGGTAGTTGAATGGAAATACTCTTTAGAGATGTAAACTGCTTTAGAATATCAGGGGTATGTGATTTAATTTTCCTTTGAAAAGGCAGAAGACATGCCTGTTGCTTTTACTTAGAATGAATTAGCAGCAGATATGTATGGAGAACTTCACAGTTGAAGATTGCTTTCGATATTTTACTTTAACTTGCACTAAAACCAGGCAGATTGATACTATTGTTCCAGATTACATGTTCTCTTTTATGATACATGCTCCCTTTCATACACAGCCAGTTAGAAACAGTCAGACTCTGAAATTTTCAATAATCTTCAGTACTTTCTTTTTTTATTCTTAAAATCTATCTATTAAGGGATACAAATTTTCATAAGTGCAACTTTAGGAGTATAGTTATTCTTCTCACTATATCAGTCCTCCCACCCACACTCCCATGCCTCATCCCCCTCAGTCTCCCCTTCCCAGTTCTATTCTCCATTAAGATTCATTTTCAATTGACTTTGTACATAGAAGACCAACTCTATATTAAGGAAAGATGTCAACAATTTTCACACATACACACACGCACACATATGCACATACACAAACTGTTTGAAAACTGGTTTTACAGTTAACTCTCAATACAACTCATTGAGGACAGAGGTCCTGCATGGGGAGTCAGTGCACAGTGACTTCTGCTGTTAATTTTTTTTTTAACTTTTATTTAATGAATATAAATTTCCAAAGTACGATTTATGGATTACAATGGCTTCCCCCACATACCGTCCCTCCCACCCACTACCCTCCCCTTTCCCACTCCCTCTCCCCTTCCATTCACATCAAGATTCATTTTCGATTATCTTAATATACAGAAGATCAGCTTAGTATACATTAAGTAAGGATTTCAACAGTTTGCTCTCACACAGAAACATAAAGTGAAAAATAATAGATGATATTTTTTAAATGATGATGAAATCAGATCAGACCTATTGTCATGTTTAATCCCAGTGAGAGTCAAGTTGGGAGTTGATAATTTTTTTTTTTTTTTTTTTTACAGAGGATCAGTTTAGTATACATTAAGTAAAGATTTCAACAGTTTGCACCCCCATAAAAACACAAAGTGAAATATATTGTTTGAGTACTCGTACCAGGGGATTCCAATTCTGCTGTTAATTTAACAATGAACACTCTCATGGATGACGTCAGTGACCACCCGAGGCTCTTGAAATGAGCTGTCTAGGCTATGGAAGCCTTTTTTAATAGAAAACGTTTATTTCATAAATACAGATTTCAAAAGGAAAACTTTTGGATTATAGCGGTTTTTTCCCCTATGGACAAGGCCATAAGCAAAGTGGAAGTTCTCTCTTCCCTTTAGAGATAAGTGCACTCTTCTTTGATTGCCACTTTTTTCCACTGGGGTCTACAGAGATCGTTCGTGTAGACTATGTTTTTGCCACAGTGTCTTGGCTTTCCATGCCTGAAATGCTCTCACAGACTTTTGATCCTCAATACTGCCAAGTGCACACCAGCAGAATCTTTCGTATGCACATTTCTGCTAACTGTGTATTCCACAGAATTTCAGCTTTTTCTTTCTCATGCTCCTCAGACGTGTTATTGCTGATTGCAAATCCGCATTCCAATTTTTAGATGCTTATGGCAATGGCACCTAGTCTCAGGAAGCAACATTCTTTTTGTTAAAATAATAGAGGTACAACAATGACCAGAAACGGAGAGATTGAAAACCACAGGAATTCCTTGTTACGGACCTGTAGGGCACAGGTTTATTTGGGATTCTCTGGGTCCACTTCATAGGGTCCTCTAAGCTTGGTCCACATGTTGGGAGATTGCTCTGGGCTAGGATCTGCTTCTGAGCTAATTCAGAACATTGTTTGAATCCCCTTACTTGTAGTTGAGGTACCTTCCTCCTCCAGCTGTCACCTGGGGGCTGACTACATCTAGTCTCATGTTTCTGTGTAGCTCCTGCCCATATGACAGATTCATTCTCCCTTGCCCTTCAACTCTTTCTGGCTTCCCCTTCTGTGCCATGTCCTGAGTCAGTGTAGATGATAATCTCTGATTTGGGGACCTCTTGGGGGTTAGTTTAGGCCTCCTAAACTAGGGAATGTACTCTCCCTATTTGAAGGTTCATCACATTCATTCTGTCTTCACAGTCTCTTTTTGCAGATAGCACAGTCATAGGCTGCAATCATTAGGGTGTGCGGCTTTTGGATGGGTTGTTTTAGAACCCTCTGTGTACCACAGACTTTGTGGAAAACATCCCTTCCATCATTCCACCAGCAGTTGTCCATGGTTACCAAGACCTCCGTGTTAGTAAGTCCAATGATGAGTCCTCAGTAACCACCTGCCTTACCTTCCATAGCGTTTGATGGGAGCGATGGCTCCCTTCTTGTTATCCTCTCAGTTCTCCACTTACCTGACACCTCTTGGTCTGAGTGGCTGTCTTCTTTGGCACGCCTGTAAGACGATACTTGCCCTAGATTCTCCCTTGGATGTGTTCCCTGTCCAACTCTCTCAGTGCCACCTGCTCTTTGAGACCTGTAAAACCTGAAACCCCATTGGCATCTGTAGTTGGAGAGCCTTGTCTGAGGAATTGAGATGACAGTTTTATCATGTGTCACTCCTAATGACCGGCATCAAACTAGTCTGTGACCATTGACTAGCTACTCTTTGGTGTTTGCTGTTGAGCAGGGACGATGATTTTCAAGAGGCTGGGACTTCAGAGGATGCAAGTGCTTCAAAGGGACGTGAACGAAGACTACTGGTGCACGGTCCGATAAAGTTAAGAACGGGTAATAAGAAAACAAAGCATCAGGCTTTTTTGTACAAGGACGTACTGAAAATCTCGAACATTCGGTAGGTGCATATGCTGCATGCTGTCCTGATCATCGTGAAATATATTGTCTCTAACAAAATTCATTTTCATGCACTCTTTCTCAGCAAGTAGCATGTTTTTACTTTGTTTTTGCCAGTGATTTCATTCTTCACTTATTAAACAAGTAGTCATGGAAGTTTTATTCTGTATTGTGCCCCTGTAGACAGTGGAATCAAGAATGGGAGAGACAGGGTTCCTCTCTCTCTCTCTCTCTCTCTCTTTGAACATTTATTTATTTATTTTAAAGGAAGAGTTAGAGAGAGGTAGAGGCAGTGAGAGAAAGAGAAGGGCGGGGGAGAAAGAGACACAGAGAGAGACAGAGACAGTCTTCCATCCGCTGGTTCACTCTCCAGATGGCAGCAAATGCCGAAGCTGCACCAGTTGGAAGCCAGGATCCAGGATCCAGGATGCAGGATCCAGGAGCTTCTTCCAGATCTTCCACATGGGTACAGGCGCCCAAGGACTTGGGCCATCTTCTAATGCTTTCCCAGGCCATAGCAGAGAGCTGTATTGGATGTTGAGCAGCCGGGACTTGAACTGGCACCCACATGGCATGCTGGCACTGCAGGCAGTGGCTCTACCTGCTACGCCACAGTGCTGGTCCCAGGATTCTTCTTTCTTGAGTCTTGCCTAGAGATGATCAAACTAAGAAAGAGACAATTGAAGATTGTAATAATGTGCATCTGATAGTAGGAAATAAACAGTGCCATGTGGAGAGTGTCAGAGAAGAGTCCCACTAGGGTGCCTCTGTGAGATGCAACATTGAAACCATTCCTCTGGTGTGAGAAGCAGCCACCTGTTCTATAGACTGGGTGTCCCGATTTGCCTGGCTGAGGGGACTGCAGGCCATCGTGTATGCAGCTTGACCCTTTGGGAGCAGGGCTTCAGCAAGGCTGATGTTTCTGGAGCTCATTGTAATTGACCAGGTCAGAGGTGAGACTGAATAAGTGCTCAGGGTTCTGGTCACAGAGGATCTTGACAGATCCCAGTAAGGGGTTGAGAAATGCCTTTGAAGGGGTTTCCTTATGGAAATGGCCATATCAGGTAAATATTGTAGTATATCATTGTGGCTGCTGGGAGATAATGGATTGGAGAGCTGGCAGCAATATAGGAGGGAGACTATGTCCTGGAGATGATAACCCAGATCACTGATACCAAGGGCCCCAACTTGGGAGGGACAGTGAAAGCAAAAGGTACAGGAGGCAGATTTGGTGTGCCGGTTGGAGATAGACACAAGTGGTCACTCCCACTGTCAGCCTTGAACACAAATGCAACCAGTACACAGCCTGGAATAAGGCAACTGCTTAATACACGTGTGCAGGGAAGGAGTAGGCAGGAATAGATTGATCTGGACATCTGCTTATCTGCTCCACCTGTGTTTTCATAATTTATGAAATATTATATAAGACAAAGACTAGTTCCACAAACAAAATCTCACCAGGAAGTGAGTAAAGAAAAATAAAAGTTGCCAGTGCTGCCCTCCCCTTGGCTTCCAGTTCTGCCCTGTCCTAGAGCAGAGAAGCAAGACTCAGGCCCAGTTTTATAAAATGCAGTCTCATCTTAGTGACAATCATATGAGGTATGTTGGATCAGGGGTGTGTTAAGCGCAATCTGTGTGTTCAGGATATCTTGTACCTCCTCTTGCCTAATCCTTGCTTTCACTATCTGAGATGGGTCTGTATTCTTGTTTTCCAACAGGCTCTGATGCTAAGAGAGCCCCAGTGGCTGCCTCAAGGTCACCACAGTAGTCGTGGGTCCATGATTTTTTTTTTTTTAAGATTTATTTTATTTATTTGAAAGTCAGTTAGAGAGAGATGTAGAGACAGAGAGAGAGGTCTTCCCTCCATTGGTTCACTCCGTAGATGGCCGCAACAACCAGAGTTGTGCCGATCTGAAGCCAGGAGCCAGGAGCTTCTTCCGGGTCTCCCACATGGGTGCAGGGGCCCAAGGACTTGGGCCATCTTCTACTGCTATCTCAGGCCATAGCAGAGAGCTGGATTGGAAGAGTAGCAGCCGGAAGTAGAACTGGCGTCCATATGGGATTCCGGTGCTTCAGCAGGCCAGGGCTTTACCCACTGTGCCACAGCGCTGGTCCTGTGAGCCCATATTTAAAACTAGATCTCTTTATTATAGTACCGGCTCTCACCCAGCTGCCTCAACACTTTGTATTCTTTTGGATCCCATGGCAGATTTTATGACAGTTTCATTTCAATCGCTTTAAATCATAGGGAGCCCTGTGGCCAAATCCCTGAACATCCTCCTTAAGGCTTAGAGCTCTTCACGTCTACCACTCACCTGAGAGTTAGATTTGTAAATGAACAAGGCAGCATGCCGGAGGGCGAAAGTGGGGTGGACCAAACCAGTACTGAGCAATATCACTGCTGAAGCTGCGATATTGTCACCTTGTGCTCTCTGCAGAAAAAAATGGGAGGTGTTTTCTTCCCTTATGGATAAGACGTTGAGCACTTGGACTAAGGTACATTTTGTTTTGTGCTTTTATTTTGGCTGCAGTCTGTAGGACACAGTATTTTTTTAAGCCAGAATCTGTGGGGCAGATGATCTGAACCAAATCTTAAGAAGGAAATTTGAGCTGGTGTCATGGCTCATCTGGCTAATCCTCCGCCGGCGGCGCCGGCACCCCGGGTTCTAGTCCCGGTTGGGGCACCCAATTCTGTCCTGGTTGCTCCTCTTCCAGTCCAGCTCTCTGCTGTGGCCCGGGAAGGCAGTGGAGGACGGCCCGGGTGCTTGGGCCCTGCACCCGCATGGGAGACCAGGAAGAAGCACCTGCTCCTGGCTTCGGATTGGCAGAGCACCGGCCATAGCAGCCATTTTGGGGATGAACCAACGGAAGGAAGACCTTTTTCTCTCTCTCACTGTCTAACTCTGCCTTTAAAAAAAAAAAAAAAAAAAAAAAAAGGAAATTTGAAAGAAGCTGTCTTTAAAGAAGGAGTGGAGAGGGTCCCCCCACCCCGCCAGGATCATTTTGAATATTTATAGCACCTTTCACGGGCTGGAGAAAATCATCAACTTAAAAATTTAGCCTGTTACGGATTTATTGAATTTTGAATCCAGCTTGCAGTTAGTTGCCTTGGCAGTGCCAGCCTCAGTGACTTCACAGGCTTTGTACAGCCCAGGGACCAGACATTCACCATCCCAGCTTTCAAGATGCAAAATTTGTATAAGAATTAAGATTCAAAGGTATTTGTAATATCTGAAACTAAGGTTATTCCGAGATTATGTATGTATAGTCTATCTCTGTGAAGAAGAAAATTTTATAAATAATTCATCCATGATTTAATCTTTGTTCAACCCCTCAGCCACTCTGTTGAAGTCAATCAGATGTGCATGACCAGAGAGTGAGTGATTCTCTTAAGATGTAACACCTTTAAAATACAGAGTATGGCCTCAAGTCCATAGTCAGCATTCAGAAACAGACCAGTCCACCTGTTGCCACTGGCTGCCGTTAATCTTGTGTGTGTGGGCCCCTTGTGGGCCAGCCTTCACTGAGCACATGATTTTGTCCAGGTCCACCTGACTCTTGCCTGTGCTGTGCACTGAGAGGGAATAGATGGATGTGAGCTTTTCTTGGTTATGGAACATGGAGGATTGGGGTTTGCTCAGGAGAGGATGTGCTCTCATTACATTTAAGAAAAAAACATCTTGCTTGATGATCTTTTTAGGTACAGCAAAAATATTTACTACAAATATGTCATCCCTGTCAATGAAATATGGATTTCCAAATGCATTGTTGAGGAAGGTGATACCAGTGCCTCCAGGTGCCTGAATATTGGCTGGCCCATGGCGAATTATAGGGCCAAGTTCTTGTAAGTATCACTGCTGAGTCTTGTAATTTTACTTTGATATAGAAGGATATAACCCTTATTGCCTTTTCTAGCAAAGATAGAGAAATGCACCTAAATTTTCTTCCAAACTTGTTTTTTTTTGGGGGGGGGGATTGGTAAGCATTTTAATTTGACCCTATAATAATCTGCTGCCTCATGCTTTGACTTCCAGCCATGGCACTTGTATGACACATATTTTCCCCAAGAGGTTTTTATGTGCCAATATGTGTGGAGAGAATGAAATGGGAACTGTTGGAATGATTTGCTTTGGTCTGAAGCAATGGTTTTCCAAGGGCTCCATGAGCTACTTGGGGAGTGGGTATTTTGGATTAATAAAAATAGATTTGAGAGAGCAAGGCTCTGGGGCCCCTCTCCAATATCCTCCAGCCTCTAGGTCTAGGCTTTTGTGTGTTTCAACTAGTAGAGTAGATCAATTCAGCTTGAAAAAGTCCTTTTATTCTCCCAAAGTAATGACCTAAAGAAATAATACTTGATATACAAATTAAATTATATCCTGGGTTGCTAGAATTGCTATTTGGTGTCTTCAGTGATACGGCCACCTGAAACAAAGATTTGATTCATGCGATGTGGGTGAGTTTTCCAAGGCCCACTTTGAGGCTGGTATGAGGAAAGGAAATGGGGCTCCATTTCCTAGACATCTTGTGTGTCTGTTTTTGTGTACGCAGGTACCTTGCAACCTCTGCCTGCTGCTCTGAACAGGCACAAACCCAATTGTCCTGTGTGTTTTCCACATAGACAGTTCATTCCAGGTGCTTGGTGCTCTTTTTTGCTCTCCTCCTCTCCTCACTCCCTCCAGGTCTGTCAGGTCATATTGAAGTTGATACAATGGAGATATATCCAAACTGTTAATCAACTCAGTTCTGTGATGGAACTGCTTGCAAATATTACTGAGAACAAAGCCATGCTTGTACCACTGTCTGCATGTCTTCTTTGCCATGACAAATTTTCTCCCTAGGTTCTCAGATTCTATTGCTTAATGTCTTCTTAATCTTGCAGGTGATAGGAAGCTGCCTATTTGTGGTGCCTTTGATGAGGAGTTCCACTAGACAGTTTTTTGAATGAGGGAGAAGCGTGGGCACGAGGTGGACATAGGCTATATTGGCTGTGAAGCTATGTAAACACATACAACACATTTACAACAATGCCCAGCACCGAGTACATTTGCTGTTGGCTGTTATCACTCTTATGCAAATTGGCATAAGTAACCCGTGGTGTTCAAGTCCATATGAAGGTGGAAAGCCAAGGAAATGTCCACTTTGCTGTGGAAGCATGTCCTGAGAAGGCATAGAAATGCCGCGTGGGTGAGCTCTCGCTGGTAGAAATAGGAAATGTGGCAGCCCCTGCAGAAAAACCTGTTGCTTCCGTGAGTTCAATGTAGGACGACTGAGCAGGACTGAGCAATTCCACTGTGGAATATAGGTCCAAGAAAAGTGTAAACATACATACACTCTGTTTGTTCCTAACTCTGACTTTTGGGCACAAATGTTCCTAGCAGTGTTGTTCATTAGAGCCAGAAGTTAGCAACAAATTACATGTTCATGACCTGATGAATGGATAGTTATGACATGGTGTAGGATCTGGGGGTGGTGGAGAATAGCGTGTGGCTGCTTACTAGAGATTAGGGTTTACTCTTGGGATAATGAAAATATTCATGAGCAAGGTATTACAGGTGCTGCCGGCACAGGACCCAGTCATATAAATGGTCAGTTTTATTTTCCATGTAGTCAATCACTCCCCAGCTGTTTTGAATGCTAGTAAATTATAAGCCCATGTATGTTTGCGACTGCAGATCTTTTTCACTTTGGATTTCAAATACATTAATGATGTAGCAGAAAGGATATAAAACATTAGTCACCAAACACTAGGTGCTTTGACATCCTTCAGCACATCATAGCACTAAAATAATTTTCTAGGTATTTATTTGACATCTGACAATTCTGCAGCCTCTGTGAAGTACAGTGGTATGGATTTCCCCCCTAAAGTGAGCCCAGAGCATTCCATTCACATGCCCAGTCTCTTCAGTGTGACATAATCTGATCATAATGCTTTTTCCATTTGAATAGCACTTCAAGCTACAGGAGCACTCTGAGGTTTAATGACCTCCACTTTCGATGGTGGATACTGAGACTCCTGTCAGTTCAGTGACTCCTGTGATCACTGAGCTAGCATCCCATAGTTGCAATCCAGGGTTTCATTTCAAGTCAGCTTCTCCTTCCCTTGAAGAACTCTTTCCCATCGCTGTAATGTTGCTGTACAAGAGCAGACTCCACCCAGAGCCCTTGTGTGAGAGGGCACTACTTACGCCTGAGTCCCCATCACCCACACTTGCCTGCTGCTGTGTTTGTCTGCAATGGTAGTCTTAATCAGATGGAATTAGTCTTTTATGTAGCTTACTATTTTCTCTGACTTCTCTGCTTGCAGTTCGAAGACATTTATGGAAAAATGGGAACGTCTGCTGGACAGGTATTTCTCTAGCATACAGATTTTGAATCTTTCGTTTGTGATAGGAGGCATAAATCTCTGCAAGCAGTGCCCCTACATGATTCCCACTTAAAAATGCTCTTCCCACTTGAAAATACTCTTAGATGATCTTGCAATCCTTGGTTTCTCTACATGTGCTGTAAGTCATGTTCCCTCATTCACATGAATGTTCTGTTCACTGTTGAAGAAGTTCAAGATGTATCTTTCATCTTTCCCTCCATACAGCCTATGGATCAGAGCTAACAATATTCCCAATATGTATTAAATGTCTATAAATGTAGCTAGTACTGAGCTACTCAGTAGCTGAGTGGATCTACTCAGTGCTCTATTGAGTGAGTCTGAAAGCACCTGTTGCTTCCTACACTTGAAGCCATGAAGGCGGTCCAGATAGGAAAACGTTGAGGGGTGGATCTGCTGCCCAAACCACACATCAAGACACTCCCTGTTATTTTCCAGGCCATGCCGTCTTTCCCAGAATTATTTTCCTACTCATCTGGTTTTGTTGTTGTTCTTGTTTTGGCTTTTTAAAGATTTATTTATTTATCTGTTTGAGAGGTAGAGTTACAGAAAGAAGGAAAGGTGGAGGGTAAGCTCTTCCATCCACTGGTTCACTCCCCAAGTGGCCGCAATGGCTAGAGCTGGGCTGATCTGAAGCTAGGAGCCAGGAGCTTTTTCCTGGTCTACTGTGGAGCTACAGGGGCCCAGGCCTTGGGCCATCTTCTACTGCTTTCGCAGGCCATAGCCAGGAGCTGGATTGGAAGAGGAGCAGCCGGGCCTGGAACCGGTGCCCATATGGGCTGCCGGTGCCACAGGCGGTGATGTTACCTCGTATGCCACAGCGATGCCACTCCTCATCTTTTGACCTTGCTGAGAAGTTCTACAAATCTAAATCTAAATAATATAAAAGTTATTTATAGATGAATATAAATATTTATATCCTGTAAGTATGCTATAGATATCTGTGCACAGAAATGCATATGTATGTCTCTGTATCAGTATATGTATTAGCTACCTCAAACAAGAGTTTCGTGTGTGTGTGTGTGTATATATATAGGTACATATCAATGATGAGAAATATATAGAACATTTTGCCACATGAATTGATTTGAAGAGAAACATTAGCTAATTCATTAATTTTTGTTTCTTAATGATTTTGATTAGGTGTATAACTGAGTCGAAAGAGAAAGATCAAAAGCAGACGACAGTTCTACAGATAGAGTCAGATACCGTTAGCAACGTTCCTTATGTAAGTGTGTTTTGGACTCAACATTTTAAATTCCAATTTCCTGACTTTGACTGAAAGAGAGGTAGAGACAATGGGGATAGAGGTTTTAGGTAGAGAAACAGATAGAGATCAAGAAGTATGGGAAGAGGAACAATATAATGGAACAGAGGAGAGGAGAGAGGAGGGGATGAGAAGAAGAGGGAGGAGAGAGTGAGATTGGAGTGACAGAGAGAGATGGGAGAGTGAGAGTATTCCGAAGGGAACATGGAGAAATATATCTTCACCTACACATGCAATTTTTTTGTGTACATAAAAAAGTAAATGTTAGGTTATATGAAGCATTGGGAATCCACGATAACTCAGTGCTTATGCTTAGAAAGACTATTTCGTGTTAAATATCCACAGAGTTTCACATTTTCATAAAGTGTTTTTCCCAAGCCAGTATTCTGGGAATTAAATATTTCTGTTCATTTGTCACTACTTTCAAACAGTGTTTTTGTTTGTTCCCAGTTTTTCAATATTTATTTCATGTTAAAATATTTTTATTTATTTGGAAGGAATTTTAAAACCCTGAAATGTGTGAAAGAGTGATAGGACTATCACATCCAAATGTGCTGATTTGATGACATCTTGTCCTATTTTTGTTCCATAATTTATTTTCTCTGTCTGTCTCTTGATGTGTGTCTGGATATGCTTCTTTCTGAAGGCAGTTACATATGCTGCATGCCTTTATCTTCGAATACCTGTGTATTCCCAAGATCAAGATATAGTTTAGATAAACACCATACAGTCCTCACCTGGAAATGGAACATTGGTATAAATACTATTGCCACCTGTTGTTCATTTCATGTTCCAATTGATTGTTTGCTCTAGTAATGCTCCCTTTGTGGAACAGAATCCACTCTCTGAGTTAGGTGTTGCATTGAGCTGGTTACGTCCCACACCAAAGTCTGTCAGGATTGAATTAAACTTGGAGGGGTGAACCTTTGGAGAGATCGGTGTGTGTCTTCCTCATTTTTGTATGTTGTAGGGAAGAATATCTTCAGTTGGATCACATTTGATTTCTAAAATCATGACACACTAGCGCAGATCTTCATAACGGTGACCATGATAACACTGATACGCTATTTGACTTTTTTCTTTACAGCAGCTTCAGATCACAAAACATGGTATTCGCAGTGGAAAAAGCCTAGTCCAGCACAGCCATTTCCCAGCAGCTAATCAGAGCCAGGCATCTTTTATGAGCTGTTTTCCATAACCAGAGGAATTGCTTGAAGAAGTTGAAGTGGAGTTCTCCTGTAGGGAGGAGCACCCTTGTCTCAAGCTGCTTTGGTTTTAGTTATGGCAAATGGTTGCTCATCCTGGAATTTTTCAAAATCAATTTCATTTATGTATGGTTTTCATAAAATAATCATACCTAATGCTATTCATTCACACTTGAAAATCTGAGTTTTCTCTAATTTTCTCTTGATTTTATCTTACGGAAACTTGCCATTTCCTGTAGTAAAGTTCTGGTGCCAACCAATTTTCTAATTTGCTTTCATCCAAAAATGTGTAGATTTCAGCTTCACTTTAAAAAAAAAAAGATTTATTTATTTTATTTATTTGAAAATCAGACTTACACAGAGAGAGGAAATGCAGAGAGAGAGAGAGAGAGAGAGAGAGAGAGAGAGAGAGAGAGGGGTCTTACATCCGATGGTTCACCCCCCAATTGGCTGCAATGGCCAGAGCTGCACGGATCCGAAGCCAGGAGCCAGGAACTTTTTCCAGGTCTCCCACACAGGTGCAGGGGCCTAGGGACTTGGGCCATCCCACTGCTTTCCCAGGCCACAGAGGAGAGCTGGACTGGAAGCGGAGCAGCCAAGTCTTGAACCAGCGCCCATATGGGATGCCAGTACTTCAGGCCAGGGCATTCACCCACTGCACCACAGCGCCAGCCCCTCAGCTTCACTCTTGAAAGGCACTTTTGCTGAACCTGGAAAGAATATCCTAGCTAATATTTCTCTCTCTACGCCTTGCAGATATTCCACTGTGTTCTGGTCACGATGCTTTCTGATAGCTTGAGTGATCCATGGTGACTGTCTTATTTGCCTATTTTTGTGTCCCTGCTTTCAGGATCTGTGCTCCTTCTCTGACTTACAGTAATATGACCACAATGTGCCAAAACATGGCTTTCTTTGAATCTATTTTGTTTGATATTTTCTGAGTTCCTTTAATTTGTAACTTTTTAAAAAAGATTTATTTATTTACTTGAAAGTCAAATTACACAGAGGGAGAAGGAGAGGCGCAGAGAGAGAGAGAGGTCTTCCATCCACTGGTTCACTCCCCAGATGGCCGCAACGCCTGGAGGCACTGCAATCCGAAGCCAGGAGCCAGGAGCTTCCTCCGGGTCTCCCACGTGGGTACAGGGGCCCAAGGACTTGGGCCATCTTCTACTGCTTTCCCAGGCCACAGCAGAGAGCTGGATGGGAAGTGGAGCAGCCAGGACTTGAACTGGCACCCATATGGGATGCCGGCATACAGGCAGCGACCTTACCCGCTATGCCACAGCACCAGCCGCTAATTTGTAACTTTTTATTTTTGTCAAATTTGGGGAAATTTCACAGTGACTGCAAACATTTTTTCCTTCCTGTAGGCAGCAAATAGATGGGTTTTGTTTGTTAATCCATTCAGCCAGTCTGTGTCTTTTAACGGGGGATTTGAAGGCATTTAGATTGAAGATGACTATTAATAAGTAACTACTTTTCCCTGCCATTTTCCCAAAAATATTCCTGTTTTTTACGTTGAATTTCCTTTGAACTTTTACTGAGGGATTTTCTTCCTTTACCTTCTTTTGTAGTGATGACCATGTTTCTGTGTGCAACAAATCCTTAAGCATCTTTTGTGGGGCTGGACGGGTGGTGATAAATTCTTTGAATTTCTCTTTGTTATGGAAGGTCTTTATTTCACCTTCGTTCATAAATGAGATCTTTGCAGGTATGATATTGTTGGATGACATTTTTTTTCTTTTAAGCCTTGGAGTATATCTGGCCATTCTCTCCTAGCTTGTAGGGTTTCTGATGAGATGTCTGCTGTGAGTCTAACTGGAGATCCTCTAAAAGTACCATGACATTTCTCACATGCACATTTTAGAATCTTCTCCTTCTGTTTTACTGTGGTGAGTTTGATTACAATGTGGCATGATGAGGATATTTTCTGGTTATGTCTATTAGGAGTTTCATGTGCTTCCTTACTTGGATGTCCCTTTCTTTCTCCAAATTAGGAAAGTTTTCCGTTACTATTTCATTCAAAAGGCCTTCTAATCTTTTCTCTCTTTCCATGCCTTCAGGAACTTCTAGAACCTGTATGTTGGGTCACTTTATAGTATCTTGTAGATTTCCAACAGTGTTTTTTAGGTTTCTAATTTCCTCTTCTTGTGTTTGGTTTGACTGTATTCTTTCCTGTGCTTTGTCTCCTAAGTCTTATATTCTTTCTTCTTTTTTTTTTTTTTTCTACAGGCAGAGTGGGCAGTGAGACAGACAGAGAGAAAGGTCTTCCTTTGCCATTGGTTCACCCTCCAATGGCCGTTGCGGCCGGCACGCTGCAGCCAGCGCACCGCGCCGATCCGAAGGCTGGAGCCAGGTGCTTCTCCTGGTCTCCCTTGGGGTGCAGGGCCCAAGAACTTGGGCCATCCTCTACTGCACTCCCAGGCCACAGCAGAGAGCTGGCCTGGAAGAGGGGCAACCGGGACAGAATCCGGTGCCCCGACCAGGACTAGAACCTGGTGTGCTGGCGCCGCTAGGTGGAGGATTATCCTATTGAGCCGTGGTGCCGGCCCATATTCTTTCTTCTTCACTGATTATGTTGTTAAGGCTCCCCACTGCATTTTTAATTCATTTTATTATATTCTTCATTTCATTTTGATTTCCCTTTAAGGTCTCAATTTCATGGAGGAAATTTTATTTCATGTCCTGTACAGATTTCAGTAGTTTGTGCATTTGTGTCCGATAACTTCTGTGTAATCTTACGATCAATTTTTAAACTTCCATTTCCTACATTTCTTCTGCCTCAATGTATTCACAATCTACTGTTGAAGGGTTTTACTCTTTTCAGGGTGTCATGTCGTGTTCCTTATTCTTGTTTCTTGAATTGGTGGGTTTGTTGTTTGGCATGTGTGGAGATACTTGTTGGTTTCTTCCTTTTCTTCTTCTTCTTCTTCTTCTTTTTTTTTTTTTTTTTTTTTTTTTTTTGGTCTAGTGGATTTTATCTGTGTACTGTGGCTCTGTAGATAAGTGGAATGTCTACTTTAAGTGAATATCTAGCTTGTAGTGGGTGTGATCAGGGAGCTCTGTTCAGTTCTCCAGGGTTAAGGGCATGTCTGAGGTGATACACCCAGGTTTGGCACAGTAAATCTCTCTCTCTGTTTTTTATCAGAAGGGAAATTTTTTCTGCTCAGCTGAGCTCCTCTCCTTAATGGAGACCAGTGCCTTAGCGCTAGCCCCAGTGGCTATAATATTCATCCACTCTGTCGCAGGGAGCACACAAAGGATCTGTGCAGTCCTCAGTGTAAGTTTAGATTCTCCAGCGATGTCTCTCACCAGGTAACCAGGAAGCCCTGAGTCTCCCAGTGTGAGTGCCCAAAGTCCCAGCCTCACCGTGGATCCTGCCTCACACCCTCAGTTTTTTTCACAGTCCCAGTAGAGAAGCCTCACAAAGTCACAGGCTCCTATCCCCCTGTTAGTTCTTCCCACTAGTCAGGGGTCTCCACTCAACTAGTTGCTGGGCATGGACACGAGCTGGCACAGCTGTTACATATGTCCAAAATGGCACCTGCTCTATTGGCTTGTTACAGAATGGCATTGTAAAGTGATTGGGGAAAGAGAAATTGTGTCCATACTTTTTTTTCTCTTCTAGTTTGGAAAGTACACTTTCCTCATTGGGGCTGCAAGCCAAGTTTTCTCTAGGCTCTCTTTGCAGCTTAATCACCAGTGCCTTGGACTACTGCTAGTACTGTCTGGTCTCACCTCACTTTCCAATGCCAGTGCGTAGGCTCTTGGCTGCTGGGCAGGCTCTCGGCTATTGGAGTCCCAAGTTGTGGGCATCCGTGCCATCCACAGGAGGTCCACCATGTCCCTCTAATTTTGGTAGAGTTTCCTCTGGCATTTTCTCCCCAACTCTTCCCTGAGACTACACTCTTTCCACTTTTTAAAAACTATCTTCTCCTGGACTAGGGCAGTAAGCTCTAATTTTTTCAATCATACCTTTCTTCCTTTTTCAGACTGACTGTTTCCAATTGATGTATTTTCAAATTCATTGTCTTCAATTTGCCATCTCACTTGTGCTTTTTAGTCCACCCACTGCATTGTTCTTTCAGATATTTTTCACAGCTAAAGTTCCCATTTTGAAATATCTTCTGTTTTTGTGCTGGGACAGCCTCTACTTTTTTTAATTTTTTTTTTTTTCATTTTCAGCACATTTGTTTTAATGTCTTGGAGCACATAGCTGCTTTTGTTGCATAATTTTCATATGAAACTCTTAGAGATCTGGTCACATTTCCCTGGCCGTTATATATGGAGTAACATCTCATATGGAAAAGAAATGAAACTCATTTCCATATTTTCTAATTATTGAATAGTTTAAGTTACATGCTTATAAGCAGCTCCATCTATGTGTTCATAGAGAGAACAGGACCAGAAAAGAAGGCCCATACCCTTGTACTGCTTATTTTGAATTTAATGATTTCCATATACCATGAAAATCCATTATGTTACAAACCAGATAAATTGGAAAAAGATGAGTAATCCTTCAAAAGAGTTTTTTTCCTTAAAAAATTCTGTGAAAGTGTTCATGTACAGTTTTAAAATTCTATGGGTATCTCAAAAAAGAACTCAGATGTCTAGAATTTTCAGCCTTGAATTCTGGGTTCATGGTCTCAATACATTTTGACAATGAAAATCTAAAAAGGGTGATCTGACTAGGAGAAGGTATTCCCTACATAGTGGTTTATGGAGCAAGAATGCCTGTGAGAGCCAGTTCTTACTCTCATTTGACGAGGACTGAATATATGGTATGCAAAGAAATCAATCTAAACATAAAAACACAACTCATCAAGAGAAGGAGAGAGACTGACTCCTTGTTGAACTATTCCCTGCATGATGGAAATAGTCTTTGGGTGTTGGGCTCTTTCTGAATTGAGGTTCTTTCTGTTTGGGCCTAAGCAGTTATATTTTTAGTATCATAACTCCTCTATTAGAAACATGTTAATTAATTGAAATTCTTTCTTCTGGCTTTGTGTTACGTAAAGTAATAAAAATCAGTTATCATTAAGGTTTGGTGCTTCATATGTATTTTGCTTTGTCATTACTCAAACTTTACCCTGAAACCAAGAGTTTCATAATTATGTAACCATATACTTTAACATTCTCCTGTATCAGCAGTTTTTTCTTCTTTTCCCTTTTACAGTCTGGAATTATAACAGTTACCAATTTAGACACAGTGAGTGACGTTATCCATATGGCACTACCAGTGCTAGGATTAAGTGTAAGTAATCTGAAAGATACTTTGAGTTAAATAACAACTTTGGTTTTTGAGATGAATGTATTTTCCCTTTGATCCAGATACATGCACACATGCTTACAGTGTATATTTGTAAAATACAGTTCCGGGCAAAGAGACCAATTGTAGGCAGCAATATATTTTGTCCCCAGAACCATGTGCACATGTGGGAATGGAAAACGTCGGAGATGTATTTGTCTATGTATGGGTATTGCTCTTCTGTTCCGATTTTAAATTTCATGTGAACTGAAAGCCATAATTTAATGAAATTGGAGTATAATTTCAGATTGCTATTGTCATGTATTTTATTTTTTTTGTGTGTATATATATAAATGTATATATATATATACACACAAAAATATCTTACATGCTTCCTAATAACCTTGTCTGTTGGATTGCTATTTCTGTATATTCTGGTTTCTCCAATCCCACACCTATCATCTCAGTGTACACAAACCTAATAGACATGTCTAGTTGAATTTTTTTTTTAATTTTTGAGGGTCGGAGAGGACAGAGATAGCAAGAGGGATGAAGACAGACACAGAGAGAGGAAGACACAGAAATACATAGAGAGGGTGCTCGCCTCTGTTGGTTCAATCTCTGGATGCCCACAGCACCTAAGGGTGGTCTGAAACTAAGGTCTGGATGCAGGAGTACGATTCAGGTACCCCACGTGGGTGGCAGGAACCCAGTTACTTGAGAATTCATAGCTGCTTCCCAGAATGCACATTAGCAGGGAGCTGGAATCAGGACCTAGAACTTGGATTGGAACCCAGCTATTGTGGCGTGAGTCTCAGGCATCTTCAAACCACCATGCTAAAATCTCACTCCTTATAAATTTGGACATGAAGAACACCTGCATAAAAGCTGTATGCCTTAGATGCTGATTCAGGGAATGATATATCTGGTGCCTCTAATAAATTATTAAAGAGCAAGATAAGAGTTGAATGAAAGCTTGCTCTTCGGGGAATGTGTGTGCACACCACATACATGTCTTTTTTAAAAACTTGTTTTATTTGAGAGACATAGACAGACAGAAGAGTTTATGTCTATGGTTTCACTCGACAAGTGCCTACAGCAGCAGTAGAGCTGATGCCTGGAGCTGAGAACTTAATCCAGGTCTCTTGTGTAGATGATAGAAAGCCAGCTAAATCCAGTAAAACACAGCATTCTTCAAAGAGACTGGAGATAGCTGAGAGTGGAATGATCAGGATTAGACTTACCTTTACTAGTGAAGTGGCATAAATATGATTCTTTATTCCTTAGGTCACTTGGGATAATAGCATTGTGATCCTTGTCAAAAGTCATATGGCATGAATCTGGGGTGTAGTCTTGGAGGCTCAGAAAGGGACCGAAGTTATTTCGGTCAGTCCTGTTAACTCGAATAGCATTGGCACTGGTCCCAATTATTTTCTTGTTTGGAAATGTAGAAATGCTAAAGAAATACATCCTTGATCTGGCTAAAAAGCCCATGAGAGTTTCTCAGGCATGGAAAGCCAAGACACTGTGGCAAAAAAAATGACCTAAATGGAAGATCTCTGTGAGTGAGATCCCAGTGGAAAGAACAGGCCATCAAAGAAGGAGGCACCTTTCTCTGAAGGGAGGAGAGAACTTTCACTTTGACTCTGGCCTTGTCTAATAAGGCCGGAGTTTGTGAACCCAAGAGGTTTCCATAGCCTTGGCAGCTCATGACAAGAGCCTCGGGTGATTACTGACGTCATAAATAAGAGTGTCAACTGTTAAATCAATAATAGGAGTCACTGTGCACTTGCTGCCCATGTAGGATCTGTGTTTTTAATGTGTTGTACTATGTGAATGAATGGTAAGACTTATCTTCAAACAGTACTTTATGCTTTGTATGTCTGTGTGGGTACAAAGTGTTGAAATCTTTACTTAGTATATACTAAGTTGATCTTCTGTATATAAAGAGAATTAAAAATGAATCTTACTGAAGAGTTGGTTGGGAGAGGGAGTAGGAGATGGGATGGTTTGCGAGTGGGAGGGTGGTTATGGGGGGAAAATGCTTTCAAAATTTATATTTATTAAAGTTTTCTAAAAAACAAAAGAAATACATCCTTGAAGTATGCCCTGACAAAGACTTGTGATACTTAGTTCTTTTTGTCTCTAAGGGCTCAGAAATGGACTACCAATTGTGGGTCTATTCAAACCAGAGAAAGACCTCTTACCCGCTCATTGGTAAGTGTCCAGCAAAATAAAAAATGAAATGTATTGCTTCAAAATGGTAACTATTAATTTCCAGACTATGCATTGTTTGTTCTTAAGCTTAAATATCTTTACAAGGGAGAAAACAACCTCATGTAGTCGGTACTCATTTATAAAAGGAATTGCCAAGTGTATACTCTACCCTGGGTGCCTGACAACATATCTTCATACAGCAATTTAAGTTGTAGTTGGAAAAGAAACTGAAGTTTTATTCTCTGCTTTTCCATGTGGATAGCACAACTGTCTTGGAATAGTCCTTTTTTTTTTCTTTTTTTGTAATGAAATGAAAATGGGGTCGAATTTCATCTCTCCAAACATTTGATTGATGCCCATATACTGGTTTGTATTCCCCTTTCCATTTCTAGTCTCATAGGTAATCTCTATTTTTAAGTCTTGCAAAATCTGTCAGGTCTATGTCCAAGTATACCACTCTCCCTCCTCCTTCCTTTCTTATTCTTTCTTTTAAGTTTTATAATAACATACTTTCAGTTTACTTTAAAATCATATGCTTAACCCTCCACTAAGTAAAAAATTTACCAGTAGTAAGAAAGAACAACAACACTGTTCTAAATAGTAGAGGAACAGGTTATTATTTACAGACAAGGGCTTTAAACAATAATCACATCTCAAAATGTGAATTTTACTCATATACATTAAATTTTTGTACTCTATTTGGTACCACAGATCAAGGAAAGCATATGATATTTGTCTTTTTGGGACTGGCTTATTTAACTAAATATAATGGTTTTCCGATGCATCCATTTTCTTGCAAAAGACAGAATGTTGTTCTTTTTTGTGGTTGAATAGTATGTATATAGCACATTTTCTTTATCCAGTCATTGGTTGATGGACAGTTGGGTTGATTTTATATCCTAGCTATTGTGCAATTGAGCGACAATAAACATGGGGGTACAGATAACTCTTTCATGCACTGATTTCCTTTCCCTTGGTAAATTCCCAGGTGTGGGATGGCTGGGTCACATGATAGGTCTATTTTCCTGTTTTTGAGGAATCTTCATACTGTGTTCCATAATGGCTGTATTAATCTACATTTCCACAGATGTGTATTAGGGTACCTTTTTCCTACGTCCTCACCAACATTTATTGTTTGTTGATTTCTGCATGAAAGCCAATTTAATTAAGGTAAGGTGAAACCTCATGGTGGTTTTGTTTGCATGTCTCTGGTAGCTAGTGATCCTGAGGATTTTTCTTGTGTCTCTTGGCCACGTGAATGTCCTCTTTTGAAAAATGCCTGTTCAAGTCCTTTGAGCATTTTGTAGCTGGGTTGCTTGTTTTGTTGTTGTTGAGTTTCTTGAGCTCTTTATAGATTCTGGATCTTAATCCTTTATCTGTTGTATAGTTTGCCAGTGTTTTATTCCATTCTGTCGGTTGCTTCTTCACTTTGTTGAGTGTTTCCTTTGTAGAAGCTTCTTACTTTGATGTAATCCCATTTGTGTATTTTTGCTTTGATCTCCTTGCTTCCAGGGTCTTTTTCAAGAGGTGTTTGCCTATGCCAGTGTCTTGCAGAGGTTCTCCAATGTTCTCTAGCAGTTTGATGGTATTATGTCATAGATTGAGATTCTTGATCCATTTTGAGTGGACTTTTGTATAGGGTATATAGGTATATAGGTAGGGTTCTTACCTCATACTTCTGCACATGTATATACAACTTTCCAGCACCATTTGTTGAAGATATTGACCATTCTGTAGGTATTGATTTTAGCTCATTTGTCCAAAGATTAGTTGGTTGTACATGTTGGATTGGTTTATGAAGATTCTATTCTGTTTCATTGATCTATGTATTTATTTTAGTGTCAGATCCAAGCTGTTTTGATTATAGTAGTATGCTTTTTTAAAAAAAGATTTATTTATTTATTTACTTATTTGAAAGTCAGAGTTTCACAGAGAGAGGAGGGGCAGAGAAAGAGAGAGATCTTCCATCCGATGGTTCACTCCCCAGTTGGCCACAACGGCCGGCGCTGTGCTGATCCAAAGCCAGGAGCCAGTAGCTTCTTCCAGGTCTCCTACGTGGGTGCAGGAGCCCAAGGACTTGGGCCATCTTCTGCTGCTTCTCCAGGCCATAGCAGAGAGCTGGATTGGAAGTGCAGCAGCGGGGTCTTGAACCGGCATCCATATGGGATTCCGGCACTTTAGGCCAGGGTGTTAACCCACTGCACCACAGTGCTGGCCCCTGTAGTATGCTTTTAAATCTAGTATTGTAATGCTCCCAGTTTTGCTTTTGTTGTTTAGTATTGTTTGAGCTTGTTGGGCTCTCTTGTTTTTCTGTATGAATTTTAGCATCATAGTCTCTAGATCTGAGGAGAATGCCTTTGGTATTTTCATTGGATCACATTGAATCTGTAAATTTCTTTCTTTCATATGGACATTATGATGATAAGTCTTCTGATCCATGAACATGGAAGATTTTTCCATTTTTCTCTGTTTTCTATTTCTTTAATGCTCAATAATTTTCATTGTAGAGATCTTTCACCTTCTTGGTTCAGTTTATTTCAAGGTGTTGACATTTTTGTAGCTATTGTGAATGGGACTGATCTTACCAGTTCTTTGTCAGGCTTGGCATTGTCTGGGTACACAAAGTCTATTACTTTTTTGCATTGATTTTATATCCTGCAACTTTACCAAGCTCTCTTATGAGTTCCAGTAGTCTTTTAGTGGAGTTTCTGGTTCCCCTGTGTTTATGAATGTATGTGTGTGTGTGTGTGTGTGTGTGTATACATGCATGCATGTCATCTGCAAACACATATATATTTATTGTGAAATTATGTCAAGAAGTTATTTGAGCATGATTAAAAATTAAGATAATCACATTCAAACTCCTAAAAGGTTTTTTGATTAACAAACATGTACAGTTCAGCCATTCTTTTTGTTGAATTTTCTAGCACTTGATCTTGAGGTTGTTGATAAAAACATTATACTTCTCCTAAAATAGTTGTTGAATTAACCTATATAAAGAAGAGACCATTCATGAATCATCATGTGTTTCAGTGTCTCTCACAGAAACAAGCCCTGGAAAGGAAGGGAGGCATACTATTTGTCATAGACTTTGTAATATAATGCTGGTGATTTCTATGAAAATCAAACAGTATTACTTACCTGGGCAATCTTCCTATTCTTCTTTCAACAGTCATGTAAAGGAACTAATGTGTAATTTATAATGTTTTCAAGTCACTTACAAAATTTGAAAATAAAGTTTCTGTTCTTTCTGAATGTACTTTGTCAGTCTCAAAATTCAGGAATTGCTAAATACATCTGAGGACAAAAGCCAACCACCGATTTTATGATGTTTCTCCTTAATTTTGACATCTTTGTAACAAGATAGCAATAGAGGCCGGCGCCATGGCTCACTAGGCTAATCCTCCGCCTTGCGGTGCCGGCACAGCGGGTTCTAGTCCTGGTCAGGGCGCCGGATTCTGTCCCGGTTGCCCCTCTTCCAGGCCAGCTCTCTGCTGTGGCCAGGGAGTGCAGTGGAGGATGGCCCAAGTTCTTGGGCCCCGCACCCCATGGGAGACCAGGATAAGTACCTGGCTCCTGCCATCGGATCAGTGCGTTGCGCCAGCCGCAGCGCGCTGGCCACGGCGGCCATTGGAGGGTGAACCAATGGCAAAAAGGAAGACCTTCCTCTCTGTCTCTCTCTCTCTCTCACTGTCCACTCCGTCTGTCAAAAAATAAAAAAAAATTAAAATAAAGATAGCAGTAGAGTTAGTGTGCAAATCAAATACTGTAAATGAATTTATTGAGTAGATGGCATTTGTTTATGTAAAATGTTTTTTCTGGAGGATGATTTGGACCCGAACAATGGCATGCACTGTGACTGGCTCCAAGAAATCCTAAGAGTGTATCTGTCGTTGGTGACTCCTAGCGGTCCTTATGGATGTGTGTTTAATATGCTCTCAGTTCCTGATCATCTTTTTCTGTCCTGGTTATGCCGATGGTTTGGTTTTGTTAATATTGCAGTTGTAGAAGCTTCTTTTACCATGAAAGAGACAAGTTGCTATAATTCTTGCTCTGAACAGGGTATTAATGTCCCATGAAATGGAAAATTTAACTAATATGTCAGAAATTGAATAAAGGGAGCTTTCACTTTGTTGTTGAAAAGAAAATCCCTTTGACAGCACAGAATCGTGAAAACATGTTCGAAGTTTAGTTTTTGAGAGGCAAAAATAGACACAGAATGTTAAATTGCTAGTTCTATCCTTAAAGGTCCACGAAGATTGGAGGTGTCCTAGGGCAAGGGCCAGGAGCCAGAAGGCAGGTCATCAGTCCAGTCTTGCACGTGAGTGGCAGGAACATCAGTGTTCAAGACAACAGCTCTGCATCTTAGGGTCTGATCTGCATTTGCAGAGAGCTTCAGTCAGGATCCATGATCAAGGACCAAACCAGGTGGTCCAATGTGGGACAGAGGTGTCTTCATGGACATCCCAATTGCTAATACCCACCAGGAGCAGAGGATCTTGAGAATTTCTTGGGTTGCCAGCAATTTAAAAATGAGAGAGGAAAGCAATGACATTACATGTACTCCGTGAACATCAGTTGGTAGGATGGCTCTGGGTCTCTAACACTCTGCAGCACTCCCTCAGCTAGTGAGCTGTGAGGGGCTCCCGAGAGGGCCAAAGTAGGAGGGAAGTGTAACAGCAGACCATGGCCCCAGTGCTCTTGAGAATCACAGGCTATAAAACTGACAGAGAAATGAAGTCTCTTTTCATGATCTAACATCGTGGGAGAGAGATTCTAGGTTACAGCAACTCATGACATATATGGCCCAATCATTTAAAAAATGCAGACCACTGATGTTTACTCATGTTTACTCATATGAGGACGTTAAAAATCTAGTTGGAGTCAAGGCAGATTTTAGCAGGCCTTCTACTTTACAACGGAAATAACAAGTCATCAGTGTGCAGTGCACTGAGGGATCTTGGTCTTCTAAGCTAGGCAATGGGCTACTACTTCTGTTTGCGTTGGAAAGGTCCTCTGCCTGGGTGCCTGCTTTATGCAGTGCCTCCCCAGAGAGAGCACACCTGATGCTCACTCCCAAGACACAGCTCTCTTCCTTGCAGAAGCCCCAGGAGAACTTGAGCTGTCCCCGGTGCTGTACCCACACTGACAACAAGGCATGTTTGATCATACCTGTCACCATCAGCCTGATGTGTATTGAGATTTTTCTCTGCCTAGGGCATGAGTGTCCATATGCTATCCAAGCAAGCTACCATCGAGCTGCCTTTCATAATCAGGAACCGGGGAAGTCCACCTCCGCCCTGAGCATGGAGGATCCCGTTCTGGAGATCTTGTCTGATGGAGGGATCCAGTTCGTGTTGAAGCCCAGGCACACGGCTAAAAGGCAGCGCCGGTGCGGTAAGTCTAATTTCCAGCAGGGTTCTGCTCTCTGCTCATCCATGCATTCCTGAGAAAAAAATTCATGACAGAGAGCTGTTCTCCATGAGGGAGGAGGTGTGCATAAGTACAGGGACCCAGTACTCACCAAGAACCAGGCTTAGAGAAACTGTTCAAAGTCAGAACCCATCTCACTTCCAGGAGGATTGTGGTGGTTCTTCTACATTAGAACTTTTGTCTCCTCTGGATACCCTGAGCATTTGCTCCATAAAATAATGCATGCACAAACTTATGTGTCTGTAGAGAGAAGTTTCTTGTGGCCTGGCATCATGGTACAGTGGGTTAAGCTGCATCCTGCAATCCACATCAGAGCATTGGCTTGAGTCCTGGCTCTCCCAGTTCGGATGAAGCTCGCTGGCTTTATCAGAATGTGCCTGGGAAGGAAGCAGAAAATGACCCAAATACCTGGGTCCTTTGTCTCGCATGTGGGAGACCCAGGTGGAGTTCTAATCTCCAGCCCTGTCCCTGGTTGTTGTGGCCATTTGAGAAAAAAACAGTGATGAAAGATGTCTTTCTCTGTGTGTTATTCTGTATTACAAATAAATCTTTACAATGAAGAGCATCATGTGTGAAGGCCTGGAAATGAAGACTAAGCATTCCAGAGGGTAACCCTGAACCTGGAGTGAGAGCAGGAAGTAATCAATGTACTGCATGCCTTAGACTTACCTTATATGGAAGATCTCCAGGATGGTGAGAAACTGTGGCATTGAATTTGGATCTCTTCTGGCTTGGGCTGAAGTGGCTAGGGGGTTGCTTCCTGAATTGATCTCTTCATTATGCCCACGGCATGCTGACTTCCTCCAGGCTTCAGATGCATATCTAGACCAGACATGGACTGAACAGTTACGATCAGGGATGTTTCAGCTTTTTGCTTTCCAGTCTCTCCCTACTTGTCAATATTCTTTTGAGAGACCTTTCTCTGAAGAACAGTTTTTAGTAAGGTGGGAAATATTGTGGCAAGAATATAATGATTTCCACTGTGAATGGTGTTCGTACTTTTCTTGTGAGGATATTCTGTGATTTATATAGCTTATAAATGTGTTTTTGGTTGTAATTTTGAGCATATAGCAATATTCTATAAATGTTGCTCCTATGCAAGATTGTGAATCTGAACTTTGTAAACATCCACAACCCCCATTTGGGCAAGAGAATGCCACCACCAGAAGTATCACCAGGAGTGTCAGAAAGGCTCAGTGTTTTTGAAGTGAGCTTGTTGAATTATGCAACGTGTCTCATGGAAAATGGCTGCTGTTTCCATTGGTCACAGAAGCAGCATGCGCTCTCAGTAAATAATGTACCTTATGAAAGCCTCAGCTAAGCACCGAAAGTATTTTTGTTTGAGAAAGATTGTAATGGCACTCATCTCTCTCTGTTCCCATATGTTCTGGATGTATAGATTCATATCAAGGTATGGAGCATGATGCTTCATTGCTTAGCTGTGTGACAACTAAGTAGTGGATTATGTCCCAATAGATTTTTAAATAATGAAATCAGGTGAGTCCTAGGTGTACCAGGTTGCGCACGAGTTAAACCATGTATTCTTGCCTGTTTTAAAGAAAGAGTTGGATATGGTAGTATGTATGAGCAGCCTCCTGCATTTGAGATGGCATTTGCTTTTTTCTTGTCTCCTTTTAAAAGGTGGAATTTTGAATGCTTGGTGTTGGATTACTTTGTGACTGCATGCTATCTGGAGAGTACTAACTAACCAGAAAGAGAATGGAGATAAAGTTTACTTTAGGGTGAGGAAACTGATGTGTGGGATCCCTTACACCATTTGATTGTAAATGATTACAGAAGAAAGTAATTCTCTTCACGGTTGTGATGAGTTGTGTGCCATGCTGAGTAATACATTATATTAGTGCAATGAGGTGTAGATAGCATCATTCTTAAACAAGTTGAGTCAAAGGAAAGTCCAAAGAATTGAGTAACTGGACTGGCTGATGAAGTGGCACATCTTGGAGCCTATCCTGGCTTCCTCAGTGATATAGCACCATGAGGATTGCCCTCCCTTGTTTGTCTGATGGTGATGCATTCAGGGGCCCAGAAATGCCAAGAAGATGGCTGATGAATGATATTTGGGGAGGGGGCCGGTGCTGTGGCACAGCGGGTTAAAGCCCTGGCCTGAAGCGCAGCTGTCCCATATGGGCACCAGTTCTTGTCCCGGCTGCTCCTCTTCCGATCCAGCTCTGTGCTATGGCCTGGGAAAGCAGAAGAAGATGACCCAAGTCCTTGGGCCCCTGCACCCATGTGGGAGACCCAGAAAAAGCTCCTGGCTCCTGGCTTCGGGTCAGCATAGCTCTAGCCGTTGTGGCCATCTGGGGAGTGAACCAGTGGATGGAAGTCCTTTCTCTGTCTCTACCTCTCTCTGTAATTCTGTCAAAATTAATCTTAAAAAAAACAAAAAAACAAAAAAACAAAAACAGATTGTTTTTGGCAACTTCACCCATCTGTCTATCACACTGCACCTTGACTCCTCTGGTGCCTTTTATGATATTCAGCATAAATCGGTCATTTAAGAAGAAAAGTTTAGGTGCCTTCTTAAGAAAACGTGCACAGCTGAGCAGTAGATACTCCAAACTCATGTTTTCCTTGGTGATCCTCTTTTCTGTGGAAAATTCCTCTTCAGCGTTCAGTTGGCAGAGCTTGATGGGTAGCTAAAATATAGGCTGTATAGCTTGGCAGGGTGGCACAAGGAACAAGGCCCCACGGGATCCTGCCACTCATTTGGGAACCAAGTGAAGAAGGTGAAATCAAATCACCTGGGGAACAGGTTAAGCTTTGTAACCCTGAAGAGTGAGGGAGGTAGAGGCTGGTTGAGTGATATCAGGGAGCTTGTGTCATGAAGTGCAGATCTCTTTGATGGGAGTGAGTTGCTGGTGGTTGGGCATTCAGACTACCAAACAGGAAATCTCATAGGGAAAGGTGACTTAGCATGAAGTAGATTATGAGACTCCACTTAGTTTGAATGTCAACTGTATTTTTTTGCTTTTCAAATGAGTTCTGACACCTGACTCCACTGGGTAAACTTAAGAGGATGTGTATAACTCAATGTGAGGTGTCTCATTATGCAAAAAAATAAAAAGCAAAAACTGTAGGTAGCACTGCCAGAATTGAACCTGAGCAGCTTCCTCAAGTCTTTATATTTCATTTCTGGTTGATGAATTGATTGTTTGATTTGAGAGACCATCACACACATGCACAAGAGAAGGAGAGAGAGAGAGAGAAAAGAAGAGAAGAGTTGAGTTGAGTTTCCTATCCTCTGATTCACTCCCTAAATGTCAGCCGTGGCCATGGGCCAGGGACAGAACTGGAATCTGGTATTTACATCATGTCTCCTTTGTGACAGGCAGGACTAGAGCTGGAATTTGGGAACTTATTCCATGTTGTGCTTGTGAGAGGTAGGAACCCAAATTTGTTAGCCATGCATACTGCCTCAGAGGGCCTGCATTTGCAAGAAGCTGGAATTGGGAGCCAAAGATGGACATCAGGTCCAGATGCTCTGATATGAGCCTAGGGCATCTTAACAATTAGGCTAAACACCTGATTCTAACTGCCAGCTTATAGGAAATTGGGAAGAAAAGTTCATGAACGTCACGTGGATGGTACTAGCCAATTTCAGATCGTAAGCTCTTGTACACCACAAATGGATCAGTTTCTGTCTTTTCTAAGGCTGGAAACAGTCACCTGTCAAATGGAAAGGGTGGAAACAGAATCTGTCAATGATCCTCTACAGCTAATGGTCTCACTTTCTCCTCAGGCTTTCCCACAAACTGTCTGTCTTGCTGGGGCATTACCAGAAGCCATAATGACCTGCCCCAGGACTCCCCTCCTGCTATTTCGGTGCCAACACTCCTGAGAGTGTCCGGTGTTGAGGACCTGACCCTCACACTCTGGGTAGGTATCATTTTGATCTTCTGAAGCCCTCCTCAGGAGTGAGCGTTCTGAGGGCTTGGTGTCATCATCCAAAAGTGTTTCAAATGAGGCCATCATTTGTCAGTCCCTGGCTTTGGCTGACATGCCTTCTTAATGTGACCTCAAAGAAGAACAGTCAGCTCAGTTATCGTGGTCTTACTTCAAAGGCAACAGGAGAAAGAACCGTTCCGTTTATTCTGCTGGTTTCAGCGATGTTACCCAGTCACCTGCTCACACACAGCAAAAGGAATGTTTCTGAATCTCTTGGAGTCGACATCCCCCCATGTTCCCCTTTTAGCCTCTTCCTTGAAGTGTTCCTTCATTTCCTTTTTGTCTAGATGACTCAAACTTAGAACTCAACGTCCCTCACTGTGGGCGTGGTTTGTATTTCAGATGATTAGATGGATCACCTGCCATTTATGTATCCTTCTATCATAAGAGAATGTGTCAGAGGAAAGCCACAGAACGTGGCCTATGTTATTTCCCAGGAGGGCATTTCAGAGTTGGCACATTGATTGTCCAGCACATCTACATACACTATGCTAGATGTAGGGCATTTTTTGCGAGGTGGGGAGGAATGTATCAAGTTAGTTCCATGCTAGATGGTGCCCCAGCCCTTGCAGCATTCACAAGTTGAAGGAGTTGCTAGGATCCTCATCACTGTGACATCATTCATGGATAAAAGGAAAGCATGAGTAAGGTGATGTCCTATGCCCAAGGTCTCATGAAAAGTAAGGGACCTAATAGATGACAGATTCCTGGAGATACCTGTGACACTCCTGTTCCCCTCTTGGCATGAAGATGAGGCAGAAGGACATGAAAGTCAACAAGTTTGGCAACAAGTGTGGCAACGAGATTTTCCTAGTTGGGAAAGGCCATCAGTACTAGGAAATAATGAGAACAGCATGGTAAAACAGGAGAGAGTGATTCACTAAAAGCTTGAAGCAGAGAAGTTTGGTGTACAAGTTTCATTCCTTGAAAAGGAAACTAGGTTAAAGCCAGCATTCAAAACAATTTAGTGGGTGGACACAGATCAGATGGATGGGTTGAACATATATTTAGAGACACTGAACAAAATTTTCTTCCCTCACTTCAGCTGCTGCTGTGTCAGTTCCCATACTCTTCTCTACAGGGGGCTAGCTTTTGTTCTGGGCTTGTGGATATGAAATGTCCTTTAATTAGTTTTCCTTTTTCTTTTCCACAGGAAGTGATTCGTATTATCAAGCAGAAAGGGCCAAAGACAGAGAATATTTTTCAAAAAGTTGGTGACATAAAGTCATTTATAGCCCTAAAGGAAAGATTTAACACAGGAGATAGAGGCGACTGGGGCAATGAATCGCCACTTGTGTTAGCAACACTGTTAAAGGTAGGGGGATTCTGGCATCATCTATGCACAATATGGAAGCTGTGTGATGGGTTTCATTCCTCGTGACATCTCAAGAAGAGCAGTAGGCCTAATCAGTTAAGCGTCTGAGAAACTGAAAAACACATCAGAAACTCCAGGTTGTAGGCAGCTACTCCCTTCATTGGACAGACTCTGCTTGTTAGATAGCTTTCCCAGTCTTCAGACTCCATGCTTGCTGTCCTCATCTGAATGCTCCATGTAGAATTATGCTAGCATAGTTATAATTGCCCAAGCATCTTCCAAATAAACCCTGGTTATTCATATAGAATTTTGGCCAGTACAAATCTCCTGCATTTGCCAGATTTGACAGTGTCTTCCTAATGACATCAGAGTTTCCCAAAGAAACTTTATTTGAAATTTTGAAAACCATTCTAGGTGTTTTCCACAATAAGCAAACATTGCTCTTAAAATGAATTAAAAATACATACAAATGCCAAGAAAATTCCATTCTTTTCATTGCCATTCTTTCCCCTGTCTCTTATGCCTTTGCTTCACACGTGGTGTCAGGACTCTGCTATTTGGAGCTGCCTTCATTTTGACTACTGTTGGCATCTTATGTTCATTTCCATTGTACTTAAGCCAATACTCCTAGTTATAGTTACATAGTAACGAGCCCCAGCACAAAGCTCAGCTTGTGAATCTGACTTTGAAAGTGTTGCAGCAGGCAAAGCTAGGTTAGAAGTTTTAAAATGTTGGGCCTGTGTTTGGCATAGCAGGGTATGCTGGGGGTTGGAATGCTGGCGTCGTATATCAGAGCCCCAATTCAAGTCCTGGCTGCTGTGCTGCTGATCCAGCATCCTGTTAATGCATCTGGGAAGGCAGTGGAAGATGGCCAAGGTACTGAGGTTCTTGCCTCCCATGTGAGAGGCAAGGATGATGCTCTTGGCTTCAACCAGGGTCTGAACTGGATATTGCAGCCATTCATTTATGTAGGATCTCTCTCTGTCTCTCTTCCTCATTCATGAACAGTGTGCGTGTATGTGCATGTGTGTCTCGCTCTCTGTGCCTCTGCCCATTGAGCACAGAATTCTCTTTTTTTATTTATTTGAAAGTCAGAATTACAGAGAGAGGAGAGGCAGAGAGAGAGAGAGAGAGAGAGAGAAGTCCTCCATGCGATGGTTCACTCCCCAATTGGCCGCAATGGCCAGAGCTGCAGCGATCTGAAGCCAGGAGCCAGGAGCCTCCTCTGGGTCTCCCACGTGGGTGCAGGGGCCCAAGGACTTGGGCCATCTTCCACTGCTTTCCCAGGCCATAGCAGAGAACCTGGCCGGAAGAGGAGCAGCCGGGCCTTGAACCGGCACCCATACCATATGGGATTCTGGCACTTCAGGCCAAGGCGTTAACCTGCTGCGAAACAGTGCCATCCCTGAGCAAAGAATTCTAAAATCCAAGGTGATGCAAAATACACATGTATTTCAAAATTGCATGGTAAAATCACAAGTATCCAGGTACATTTCTGTAAGGGAAAATTGAATTGTTGGTCATTTCAGCAGCTGTGAAACAAAAATCTGGCAATGCCGTAATCACTACAAAAAATATCCTTACATTCTTTGAAACGCTCAGTACACTTGCTCTTTCCTTACCCTCCATCAATGCTTGGCCACATGTTAAATGGTTACACTTCTGTAATGACTTCCGGGCCCACACGTACATCACTCAGATCATAAAAATATACACTAGGTTAGACAGTCACATGTTTGTGTTGTTTCTGTTGTACATGAAGTTGATGTCATTTTTCAACAAGATATAGTGGTTACCCCTCTGAGGACTTTGGAGTCTGATTTTTGATAAATACCATGGGAATCACCTGGAGAGTTGGTCCAGGCTAAACATAAATACAGTCATGGAGTTGGATTTGCCATTGAGCTCCCTAGAAGCAGAGGTGCAACAGCAAATCGTCTTCACATGATCTCCTTGGCTCACAGTGTGACTTCCACAACATGCCCCGTCTAGTCATCCTGCAGCACAGGGAAAGCCAAGAGAGGACACATACCCCACGTGCATGGAAGTAAGTACCCAGCAGACAAAGCTGCTCCTGAGCCATCCCAGACTTCCCCATCATTCAGAGCTCCACACATACTGGACATACTCCTTGGGAAACAGTCAAAGGCTGTAACTACAGTGGGAGAGTATTGGACGCCAGTGACATAGTCAGGGTATAAGAGGGCTTGGATTTTGTCCGTTTTCTTCACTGTTCTATCCCCAGTAGTCCAAACTGGATATGACATAAATGACTACTCAAGAACTACTAGAATGAGTGAGCAATGTCTGGATTATGAACACAACACTTACTGAGAGGCATTTCCTACACTCACTGCTATTGAAAAGTGTCATGGGCCATATAGTGAGACCAGTGGAAAGAAAGCTAGCAAGGGGATATGAACTGGAAATATAAATCCCACCATCTTCTGGTTATATTTGTAAAGAGTTGATCAATGAGCTAGTGAAAAGGAAAGTAGAATGAGGCTATTAGGAGAGTATTTTGCCCCAGGGAACAGACATAGTCAAAATGTCCAGTCCTTACTTCCTATTTTCTGTGAGTACATGTGTGTATATTTAGTTCATTTGGTTCGGAACCTTTGCTGCTAAGACTTAAAAGGATTAGTCTGAAATCAAAATGTGAAGTATGTATGTTTACATGTCCACAGTGCATAATATGATTTAGGATGACCCATAAGCAGATTTGTCAGTTTGTACTATTTTGCTAAAATATAGGCAAAGAAGACTATATAGATTTGTTTTATATATTTGAATGGCAGAGTGAAAGAGAGAGACACGTATGGGTCTGGCAATGTAGCGCAGTGCATTTACCTACTACCTGCAACACAGACAACCTGTATGTGCACTGATTTGAGTCCCAGCTGCTTGGTTCTGGATGAACTTACCACGAATGGACATGGGAAGGCAGCCAAAGATGGCCCAAATACTGTGGTCCCTGCCACTCACATAGCAGAGCTGGGTGGAGTTCCTGGCTTCCGGATTCAATGTGGACATTTGCAGAGTAAATTCGTGTATGGAAGATTCCTCTCTGTCTCTGTTTCCCTCACTGTCTCTCTGTTTCTTTCTCTCTCTCCTCTCTCCCTCTCTCCCTCTGTGTGTGTGTGTTTCAACTCCATCTTTTACATAAATAAATAAGCTTACAATGACACAAACACACACACATGCTCATACAGAGATGTCAATCTTCCACATGTTTTCTGAGTGGCCCAGGTTGGGCTGGGCCAACCTGAAGCCAGAACCGAAAACTTGTTTCAGGTCTCTGAAGTAGGGCAGAGCCCCAAGTACTTGGGCAGTTACCCACTGCTTTCTCAGGCACTTTAGCAATGTGCTGGATCAGAAGTAGAGCAGCCAGGAATTGAAGTGACCCTCTGATAAGAGTTGATGGCATCCCTGGCAGCAGATTAATCCACTATGCCATAATAACTACCCTCCAAAAGATGATTGAGACAATAAGATGAGGTTTTTCTTCCCTTCCAAAACTTCTCAGACTGTGTACACCTCTAGAGTAAGTCAGAAGAAATGGAAGCACCCGTTTCTGCATGTACACAATGGTGGGAATTAGAGGCCAAACTCTATGGAGGTCACAGTTTGAACGTCTAGAGAAAAAGCGGAGATTAAATGAAATATTGCAATTAAATGTTTTCTTTGTAATTTCTCAAGTCTATATTTGCCAACAAATTGATATAACTTCTTTTTTAATCTCTATAAGGAGTGTCTTCGAGCCTTTCCTGGCACTCTCTTTTCAACCGACCTCTATGATCAGTGGCTGGATGTTCTTGATAAAGGGAATGACGAGGAGGCCAGAGACATCCAGAGGTGATTCTATATAATTGGTACTGCATTCCAGACATGCCTCAGAAGGCAACCGACATAGTCTGAGAAAAAGATTTTCTGCTCTCGAGCATGAACCACTAGAAGAGTGCACATTGTGAAGAGGGTTCTTGTAGTCCCACACACCACAGCCAGAATCAGAAGACATGTAGACTCTACCATTGTCATTGAGTTCTTATTTCTCCCCAAATGTTATTATGGAGTTGTTGATATTGTACACATTCTGAATGTATGACATCGGTGGGGAGGAAGTCCGCTGGTGTCAGAGACATGCTACAAGAACAGTTGACCACTGGTCTGACCGTCATATTGTCAGAAGCAACTAAGTGCAGATCTCTGTGTGTGCTTATAGAATTGAAGTCAGTCAAGCGCTTTTGTATGTATTCATGCCCGGGATGTGTTTGTTCCATCACTGCTTTAGACTCTTGTCTTGAGGCAGCATTCTTGTACTATTACCTTTCAAAGAAGGGCAATGCTTTCAATTAATTGCTGTTGAATTTCCTCAGTAAGCTCTCACCTGAGAACATTCTGTAACACAACATCTGTTTTTAATATACCTGTGTTCAATTAGATATTTACAAAGTTATCCCAAATGAAAACACATTGTGATTTCAGCAAAAAAATCATAGGAATTTTTTTTAAGACTTACAGCTCCTTTTGTCTGTATTTTCATTGGATTATGTCAATGGCATTAAAACTACTGTATTTCCTTTTTTTTATCTACAAATTCCTGAGGAAAATGACTTGCTATAAGACTGCATTTTTTTGTGTTTAGGCTTTTAGCCCATCTGCCCAGAACTAACACAGCTCTCATAAGACACTTGTTTTCATCATTATATGCAATCTCATGTAATGCATCATACAATCAGATGACTACATCAAAGTTAGCTTTGTGCATCACCCCGAGCCTTCTGTGTGTCTGGCGATCTACTTCAAGAAGCCCAGCCCTCGAAGATGAAATAAGGAGAAAGGTAATGAGTACCCTGTTTGTTTGTGTTGGAAAAGTGAAAGTCAGGATTTGCATTCTTGCCAAAGAAGCGAGTGATATCAAAATATTAGCCATTCAACTAGGCCACAAAATATGTTGGTCTTCTAATGAGAAATGTTTTTGGACAAGTTACATAGTATTCTTGGAAGTGTAACTGTCATTTATGAGATAAAACTGGTTCGTATGTGTTACTGTCAAGTGCAAATTTTTGTTAGAATCCAGAATTTCACATTTTTGTGATGTTCACGGTTCACATAGGACTTGTGACTCCTAAATAGGCCAAGTGGAAAAGAGCACCCCATGTTCATCCTTTTGTGTCACAGCTTTCCCTGGTGGAGTTTCTGATTGCAAGTTATCCCAGAATATTTGCAGTTGACCAGAAGTCTAAGAAGAGCTGTATGAAATCCAAAAGAAACATTGGAGAGAGTACCCGGCAAGTCATCGCCACTGCGGGGCAGAGTGCTGCCAGCCCAGGTGAGAGTTCCCTGAGGTGGGATCTTAGGGCCAGCGTGCCAGGTTCTCTGGGAGAATTTCACTCCTTTGCTAAGAACCAGACCGCAAGCCTGCCAGGTGTCACAGGAGAAGCTTGAGTGATGTCCTGTAGCTCAGGGCTAACCCCAAGAGTAATGCCACCCCTCCCATGACTCCACCTGCTCTGTCTTCACAAGGGTAGCACAGATCAGGAGGTTTTATGGTGTCCTGAGACCAAAGCACAGATAAGATGATGTACTTGACTTACCACGCCACTCTTGCAAATGATGTGTGCATCAGAGAGATCGTGTGTTGATCTAGTCTATGGAACCATTTTCTAACCAAATGTAAGTGTAGCCCTTACAAATGAGAGTGCCTCATGTGCTGAGGAAACGTGGACTTAAAGTAGTATGTGACTTCGCTGCTAAACATATTCAGATGAATGCACACTTTTTCATTATAGGTATTTATGATACAACTAGAAACAGTGTGTGCATAGACAAGTTCATTCTTTGAAATGCATTTCCACATACACTTCTGAATTACTCTCTCCCATATAATCAGTGTGTTCCTGTTGAAGCATCGGCGAGGCTTGGTACTCTGTGGTAGCTGACACATCCCAAGTCCCAGTGCTCTTTGAAACCCTTTGAAAGGGAATAGTGTTAGGGATGAACAGAAAAGACCTCATGTCATAGAGGCTTCTTGCCAGTGTTCCAAATTTGGTGCCTTCATGTACCAACGTGTCACCTTTGTATGTTGTGTACATAAATAGTACTCAAAGTTAAAAATAAAAACCTTAGAATAAATGAAAGATAGGGATTTGTTTTGCTCAAGAAAGTAGTACATCTATAAATCATTTTTTCATTAATTGTTCTTTCATAAACTTGTCTTCATGATGTCTCAGAAACTGCAAGACAATCTCCAATATGAGTCAATGATGTTATTCTATCCTTGGCTCCCTGTGGAAAACTAATGGGTACTTTTCCAAAGTACAAGATTCTTCATTTAAATGATTTCAAGGATTAAACCTCAAACTTTCAATTCAAAACAAGAATTGGTTTGATTCACAATGAGTATTCAACTTGGGCATCATTTTCTCAGAGACATACTTTGATATACTTAGTTTGATGATGTCTCAGAACTTAAAGAAACCCACATTGGGAGCAAATGATATTTACATTCCAAACAAATTCTTCTCCTGCAATCAGATACTGAAAAGTGACTGAAAATAGACTAACACTACTTTTGTTTTCTCGTCAATGGAAAAGATGACACTGTCACCGGAGTCTGAACCCATTAAAGGTATGGTGTCTGGCCAGAACTTTCCAAAGGAAAAAGAAGTCAAGCTTGAGCTTGTAAAGGGACCACCTGCGTCTTCTGTCCTCGCAATCTGAGTTACTGAAGAGTACCAAGAGCGTGCTTCCTTTAAATGTCCCTAAAATTCCTTTCACCTAACGCCAAAGGATAGTTTATAAAAGGTTTGCGCCTTGTTATCGATGTGCTTGAAATCTTCAGTTTCTTTCCTGGAAGGATAGAATTCCTTGGTAGAAAATTGCCCACGAGGCACCTACCCTAAGACAAACGTTTTGAATCCAGTTATTCTGTAACTGTCTCACAGTTGCAAAATTCAATCATTGATTTTCAAGATAGATTTTCAGTATTTCTGTCCTTATCCTTTTTGCGCCTCTTAAAGTAATTCTCATGTTTTGTATATAAGTGGAATTTAAATAAAAATAAAACACCTGAAATGAATTTAGAAAGGAATTTTCCTGCTCAAAATATTGAAATGGCCAATAGACAGGTGAACAGATGCTCAGGATCACTAGTCTGCAGGGAGATGCAAATCAAAGCCACAATGATTTTTCACTTCAGCCCAGTTAGATGGCTATCATCCAAAACTCAAAAAGCAATCAATGCTGGTGATGATGTGGGGAAAAGGTACCCTAACCCACTGCTTGTGGGAATGTAAACTAGTAGAACCATTATGGAAGACAGTATGGAGATTCCTCAGAAATCTGAAAATAGATCTACCATATGACTGATCCATTCCACTCCTGGGAATGAACCCAAAGAAAATGAAATCAGCATGTGAAGTGTCATCTGTACCCCCATGTTTATTGCAGCTGAATTCACAACAACTAAGATGTGGAGTCAACCCAGATATCCATCAACTGATAATGGAATTAAGAAAATGTGGTATATACACACTGTGGAATACTCCTCAGCCATAAAAAGAAAAGAATGAAATCCTGTCTTTTGTATAGAAATGGATACAAGTGGGGACCATTAAGCCTAATGATACAAGCCAGTCCCTAAAAGACAAATATATTTATTTTCTCTGCTATGTGGCAGGTGATGTAGAATACAAAAAATACTTAGGAATAAAATGGATACTTTGTGATATGATTGCTCTTCTTAGGCCTTGTGTATACTTGTGTGGAACTGTAGTCTTCCGACTTTGTTACTTGTTGAATATATGGTTAGTGATAAATTAAGCCTGTGACTATAGAGTGGACTGAAAGCTTTTCTTTGTAAAACTTAAAGGAAAAGTAGGGAAGAAAAGAGGGGGTTGAGAGAGTGAGAGGGGGAGGGGGGAATTATGATTCTCTTCTTAGAACTGTAGCTGTGAAATACACGAAATCTGTTCTCTTTATATTAGTAACAATTCTAAAAAATGATTCAATTTGTGCAGTGGGTTCTCATCGTATCTATTTTCCTTTTCTTCAGTCTAACACTCTCCCAACTGAGCTATTTTGGCTGCCCCCAGTACGTTTTCTTTTTCTTTTCTTCATGAGGTCTCTGAAACCTCAGGAAAATCCCCTTTATGAGTACATGAAGTTGAGATTTCAGAGTTGATTTTACTTGTACCTTACACTGAGATGAGTCTGTTTTCTGAACATATTCTAAGACAGCTTTAGATTTTTCCACAGTGGAATCAATAAAACCAACACGAGAATCGGATCCAATGTCAAAGAATGTGACTGACCCAAACCCTCCACTTGGCAAAAAGGCTAGGCCCGAGTTTCAGATTGGCCTGTGCGTGCCTTCTGAACCTTGTCTTCTGAGTTACTGAAGAGAACAATTGGTGTGGTTCCTAAGCATGTACTTGAATCTTCCTTGCACTGCCTTGAACGCCTGCTACAAACCAACTTGCCAAAATGTATAATTTTCCTAACTGGAATTGAACTCCTCCATTAATAACTCTCTTGCTAGAGAATGACCAGTGTGACTACCAAACTAAGGCAATGGTTTTGACTTCATATTTTTCTTGACTTGGCTTCCACGGGAACACTGACTATGCCGTTTGCCTTTATTTTTCTTGTGCTTATATTTTCTGGAAGGAAAATTACAGTTCAAAATGATATCCAAGGACAAACAGGAAACATGTAAGAGAATTTAGAATAGGAATCTTTTTTTCTTGAGCAAAAGGAAGTTCACACAGCATTTTCCCATAATGCATGTTTGCATGTATCTCCTTTCATGTGCTTGTATCGTATTTGGATTCAGAATAACTTCATTACCAGTTATCTGATGTTGAGAAGGGTCTGCTGTTGGAAAATGTACTATGATAGGTTTTGTTTTTCCTTCAACATGAAAGTTCACACTTCACTTGGAGTGTGGCACAGTGTAAGATGTGGTGACTGAACAAAATCGTCTACTGGCAAATAATGCCAAGCCCGAGCTGGCCAGGGCCCACATCTGTCTTTTGACCTCTGCATTCTGAACACTGGATGTGTTCAGTTAGCAGAATTACTTAGGATTTCATTTTATGTTCTCTGCCCATCTTTTAATGTGACATTAAGAGCTTCTTTTTCACAAATGTTTGAATGTGTGTTTCCTAACTAGCTTGACATCTTCAGTTTCTGCCTTGGAAGGGCAGATTCCCTTGAAAGAAAATTGCTGATGAGGCACAAACACTGAGACAACCATTTGCTTCTGCTGGAATCATGACTGCTTCACAATCGTACACCAAATCAGCACTCAATTTGCCGAGACTTTCATTTTCTGTATCCTCACACGTTTGCTACCTCAAATCGTAACTCCAAAGTTTGGTAGACTAGTGCTACTCAAATAAAAATAATATATCTGCAATGAATTTAGAAAATCTTTTGTTTAGCTCCAAAAGAATTCCGTCTTTGCATCTTGTACTCATGATATGTATTTCCCTCTCCTTTCCTTCACGAGGTCTCAGAAACCTCAAGGAAATCTCCATGATGATTGCCTGATGCTGGGGTGTTAAATCGTTGCCTTGACCTCTCATAGGGTCTGTTTTCCAAAGTTATCCCAAGACAACTGTAGATTTTTCTTCAATGGATTAAATAAAATCTACCTGAGAATTGGACCCAGTGTCTGGGAGTGTGACTGGCATAAACACTTCCTTCACTGGGCAAGGAGACCAAGACTAAGCATGGAATGAGCCCACCTATGTCATTTGTCCTCTGTCTTCTGAGTTACTGAAAATAACAGTTGTCAGGGTTTTTGAGGATTTTATCCCATCTTTCCTAAAATTCCTTGAAACCTCCTCAAGAACTAACTTGCCGAAATGGTTGAGCAACTTTCCTAACTTGGATTGAAGTCGTCTTTTGCTGTGCAGGAGGGATAAAATGCCTAGAGAGTGAGTCACCCTTGTTGTCTCTATGCCAAGACAGTGGGTTAGCAAAGTGGCACATTTTCCTTGGCTCTCACCGGGATACTGGCCATTTCCCTAATTACTGGATCTTTTCATTTCATCTATGCCTATCCTCTTATTTTTCTGAAAGGGGAAGGGCAATTCTTAGCACAGAAATGACCTGAGGAAGGGCCCATCTGTATAGAGTCACAGGAATTGGTTCCATAATCACTGGAATCATCAAGGCTTGCCAGTAGGACAAGGGGGAGGTCAACTTTGTCTCTCTCAGCACCAAGAACAAGGTCCTGGCTGTCACACTCTCTGGCAAGACTGAAATTGAACTCTCGGTGCACCAAAGATATACAGATAAAGAAACCCATATTCAGCTCAAGCCCAACTTCTATCCTTATGAACTGCAGCAGACTATACCACTGCAACACTCATAGACACAGTTACCATTGATGAACGTTGATGAACGCTGAGAGCCTAGACTCCTAGAGCAGCTTCACTCCAACACAAAGCAAAAATCCAAGTGCTAACCCTGCATTTGGCTAAACCATGAACTCTTTTCAATAAAAACTAATTCATAAAGAGGAGAAATGAAGAAACATTTCTATGCCCAGACATGCTGCTTTTCTCTGACAACTGAGATACTGAATTAGAGAGATGGCATGGTGGTTTTGCATTTTCACCTTTCATCCCTAAATGCTTGGAGCCATCCACCAAATACTGAATTTACCAATTATATGAGGGCAAGGCTAATGGCACTTGAGGTTTTCAGTTGCAGTGAAGGAGGGAAAAGATTAATTCACAGAGACTGTCACCAGGATCCCTACTAAGAAAGTGAACTGGGCATCATATTGTACTTTGTTGGCTCCCTAGCACAACAAATAGACTAATGATAGTTAAAAGAAATTTCATTACATCTGTGACTTACAGTGTTACCGCCTGAAAAGAGATGCACTAATTGAAACATGGAACGAGTGGGTTCCCCAATCCTGCCTAAGACATTTATATTTGTTTTCTATGGAGTTTGAAACCCAACATGACAATCATTTTTTTTTTTGCTTCGGCTGGTCTCGGAACCCCGGGAAACGTGTCCACGAAGCATGGCTGTTGCCTGACGTGAAGTCATGGATTTGATCTCTGCTGCTGGAATGAGTGTGTTCTTAAAGCATGCCTAAACACTCTGAGATTTGTCTGACATGGAGTACATGAACCCAACATGAGCCTCAAAGAGTGCCCTGAATGGGACAGGCCCCAATCCTCCACTAGGGAAAAAGACCGGACCAAACAGCGGTGCGGCCACGCTTGCCTTCTGCCCTGTGAGTGAACACAGAGGAGATTGTGCAGCTGCATAAGAATTTCTCCCACATGGCGGGAGCGTCAACGAGGGAGTGACATGACTAAGCATGTGCTGAACATGGTTCATGAGAACTGGGGTTGGCAGTAGTGTCCTGCAGGGACCAGAGAATTCCTAGAGGTATACTCACGTAGCCCCTCAGAGGGGACTGTGGTCTGGGTGAAATAAGGTTCTTTGCTCCCACTGGAACACCAAGGTGGCACTTGCAAGTTCCTGCATCCTTTCACTTCACATGCTCTTTAACGTTCCGATTTGTTGCAAAGTGATTCCTTCTCAAGAAATAAGTGCCTCTGCTCTCAAGCTGTAAAGGAACCTTGGATATGTGCCCAGGAAGGACGTGTCTTCTGGGAAAAGAGTGCCAGAATGCTAGTCAGGTTAACTGAGATTACAAATTATACTTCCCATTACACCCAGAGCGTACATACACCACTGGTGCATGAGGGTCTCCACATGGCTTGAGCCCTTTAGACACTGTACAGGTGGCCAAACAAAATGGAGAGTAGGGTGAAATCAAACCATCAGCGAACCAACTACTCGACCCTGACACAGGCCCAAACCCACCCCCAATCCCGCTAGTTTCCCTGGGAAGAGAACCGTCCAGCAGGCCATGGCTGGACTGAGCCCGTGCAGGACATGGTGCTCAGTTGCCATCCTGGAGGGCCCAGAGGATTGCTCTGCCTGGTTTCCTAGGCGGAGGCAGGTGTGTTGTCGGCAAAGACCCTCACTCAGGCCAAGTGTGTGATGTCTCCTCTTCTTCCGCAGACGCCGAGCCCGGCACCCGGGAACCTGTTCCGGACGTGCCGCTCCCAACCATGACTCCCAGCACCGAGGCTGACCACGACCACGGTAGGGGCCCGTGTGCCTTGTGTCCTCTGCCCCTGGGAGCCCGCTGGGCTGCCGGGGCTCCTTGAGCGAGAACGGGCTTTCCTATTGCCTCCGGGACCGGGAAGGTGTCGCCATGCGATTCCTTGTCCCGAAACGCTGGCCTGTGCTCTGGAGCTGCGGGGACGTCCTCGGGGCTCTGCCCGGGAAGGATGTGCTCCCTGGGGAGAGAGGGGCCGCGGTGCGAGTCAGGCGCTCCGAGACGGGGCCGTGTGTCCTCCCGGGTTCTCTGGTTGGCTGCACGCTGCCTGGGCCTGTGCGCAGGTTGTCCGTTTCTCTGCGTGGTGGTCTGCTAAGCCGTGCGGGAGGGGCGTAGGCTTCCCCGCCCCCCACGTCTGCTCCCGCCATGACCCCGGGGGTCTGGTGCAGCACGCCCAGCCCGCATGCCTGGCGTTGCCACGGAGGCTGCGAGTGCAGAAGCCTCATGGGACCCGGCGTGGAGTGCCCCACTGCCCCTGGTGGCCCAGTGTGCGCAGCGGACTTAGGCGCGGGCACGCTGGGCTCCGCGAGGATGGTGCTCTGTGCCTCTGCCTCTCCTGAGACGTCCTTGCCTTCCTCTTGGCGTTGGCTGGTCTCCGAGCTCCCGGGACAGCGTCCAGGAGGCGTGGCCGCTGCCTGAGGACAAGTCCTCGATGTGCCCTCTGACGCTGGCACGAGCGTGTTCTGGACCCGTGCCGTGCCCCCAGGCAGCTGGGGAGTTGTCTGCCGTGTAGTCCGGCGGGCCACCAGGAGAATCTGACCCAGTGTCCTGGATGGGCCAGTTCCCAGTCGTGCGCTCGTGGCCCAGACCGGACCCGGGCTGGTGTGTGGAGCCAGCCACGCGGGCCCGTCTGTCCTCCGTGCCCTGAGTGGGCGCAGATGAGAGAGGGCGCGGTTGCTCCGTCCGCTTTTCTCCCCTCTCGCCCCCGTGCGGGGAGCCGTCCAGCGGGGCCTGGCTGGACTGAGCCCGTGCCGGACACGGTGCTCAGTTGCCGTCCTGGAGGGCCCAGAGGATTGCTCGAGGTGTGCCCACCAGGCCCCTCCCCTGAGACAGGGGCCTGGCTGGGTGCCGTCAGGCTCTTTCTTGGCTCCCCCTGGAACCCGGAGGTGGCCCTTGCCTGGTTCCTGGATCCTTTCACTTCCCCTTCCTCGTCGCCTTGCCGTGTGGAAGGGAAGGGCCGCTCTTAGCCCGCCAGCCCTGGCCAAGGAGGGGAACCCACTTGGAGGGTGGGGTGGCACCAAGGCCTTGCGCGGCCCAACGCACAAGGGGGGACTGCGGGCCCTCGCCCTGGCCCCGGTGCCACCAGTTTCCCTTGGTCGGGATTCTTTGTGGCCTAGGCAGGCAGGCGCCCATGCTGTCTCCGCACTGACCTAGGCACCCACCCACATGAGGCGTCGGGAGGTGTGGGGCCGGGAGAACATTTCTCTGCCAGGTTTCCTAGGCGGAGGCAGGTGTGTTGTCGGCAAAGACCCTCACTCAGGCCAAGTGTGTGATGTCTCTTCTTCTTCCGCAGACGCCGAGCCCGGCACCCGGGAACCTGTTCCGGACGTGCCGCTCCCAACCATGACTCCCAGCACCGAGGCTGACCACGACCACGACCACGACCACGACCACGACCACGACCACGGTAGGGGCCCGTGTGCCTTGTGTCCTCTGCCCCTGGGAGCCCGCTGGGCTGCCGGGGCTCCTTGAGCGAGAACGGGCTTTCCTATTGCCTCCGGGACCGGGAAGGTGTCGCCATGCGATTCCTTGTCCCGAAACGCTGGCCTGTGCTCTGGAGCTGCGGGGACGTCCTCGGGGCTCTGCCCGGGAAGGATGTGCTCCCTGGGGAGAGAGGGGCCGCGGTGCGAGTCAGGCGCTCCGAGACGGGGCCGTGTGTCCTCCCGGGTTCTCTGGTTGGCTGCACGCTGCCTGGGCCTGTGCGCAGGTTGTCCGTTTCTCTGCGTGGTGGTCTGCTAAGCCGTGCGGGAGGGGCGTAGGCTTCCCCGCCCCCCACGTCTGCTCCCGCCATGACCCCGGGGGTCTGGTGCAGCACGCCCAGCCCGCATGCCTGGCGTTGCCACGGAGGCTGCGAGTGCAGAAGCCTCATGGGACCTGGCGTGGAGTGCCCCACTGCCCCTGGTGGCCCAGTGTGCGCAGCGGACTTAGGCGCGGGCACGCTGGGCTCCGCGAGGATGGTGCTCTGTGCCTCTGCCTCTCCTGAGACGTCCTTGCCTTCCTCTTGGCGTTGGCTGGTCTCCGAGCTCCCGGGACAGCGTCCAGGAGGCGTGGCCGCTGCCTGAGGACAAGTCCTCGATGTGCCCTCTGTCGCTGGCTTGAGCGTGTTCTGGACCCGTGCCGTGCCCCCAGGCAGCTGGGGAGTTGTCTGCCGTGTAGTCCGGCGGGCCACCAGGAGAATCTGACCCAGTGTCCTGGATGGGCCAGTTCCCAGTCGTGCGCTCGTGGCCCAGACCAGACCCGGGCTGGTGTGTGGAGCCAGCCACGCGGGCCCGTCTGTCCTCCGTGCCCTGAGTGGGCGCAGATGAGAGAGGGCGCGGTTGCTCCGTCCGCTTTTCTCCCCTCTCGCCCCCGTGCGGGGAGCCGTCCAGCGGGGCCTGGCTGGACTGAGCCCGTGCCGGACACGGTGCTCAGTTGCCGTCCTGGAGGGCCCAGAGGATTGCTCGAGGTGTGCCCACCAGGCCCCTCCCCTGAGACAGGGGGCTGGCTGGGTGCCGTCAGGCTCTTTCTTGGCTCCCCCTGGAACCCGGAGGTGGCCCTTTCCTGGTTCCTGGATCCTTTCACTTCCCCTTCCTCGTCGCCTTGCCGTGTGGAAGGGAAGGGCCGCTCTTAGCCCGCCAGCCCTGGCCAAGGAGGGGAACCCACTTGGAGGGTGGGGTGGCACCAAGGCCTTGCGCGGCCCAACGCAGAAGGGGGGACTGCGGGCCCTCGCCCTGGCCCCGGTGCCACCAGTTTCCCTTGGTCGGGATTCTTTGTGGCCTAGGCAGGCAGGCGCCCATGCTGTCTCCGCACTGACCTAGGCACCCACCCACATGAGGCGTCGGGAGGTGTGGGGCCGGGAGAACATTTCTCTGCCTGGTTTCCTAGGCGGAGGCAGGTGTGTTGTCGGCAAAGACCCTCACTCAGGCCAAGTGTGTGATGTCTCTTCTTCTTCCGCAGACGCCGAGCCCGGCACCCGGGAACCTGTTCCGGACGTGCCGCTCCCAACCATGACTCCCAGCACCGAGGCTGACCACGACCACGACCACGACCACGGTAGGGGCCCGTGTGCCTTGTGTCCTCTGCCCCTGGGAGCCCGCTGGGCTGCCGGGGCTCCTTGAGCGAGAACGGGCTTTCCTATTGCCTCCGGGACCGGGAAGGTGTCGCCATGCGATTCCTTGTCCCGAAACGCTGGCCTGTGCTCTGGAGCTGCGGGGACGTCCTCGGGGCTCTGCCCGGGAAGGATGTGCTCCCTGGGGAGAGAGGGGCCGCGGTGCGAGTCAGGCGCTCCGAGACGGGGCCGTGTGTCCTCCCGGGTTCTCTGGTTGGCTGCACGCTGCCTGGGCCTGTGCGCAGGTTGTCCGTTTCTCTGCGTGGTGGTCTGCTAAGCCGTGCGGGAGGGGCGTAGGCTTCCCCGCCCCCCACGTCTGCTCCCGCCATGACCCCGGGGGTCTGGTGCAGCACGCCCAGCCCGCATGCCTGGCGTTGCCACGGAGGCTGCGAGTGCAGAAGCCTCATGGGACCCGGCGTGGAGTGCCCCACTGCCCCTGGTGGCCCAGTGTGCGCAGCGGACTTAGGCGCGGGCACGCTGGGCTCCGCGAGGATGGTGCTCTGTGCCTCTGCCTCTCCTGAGACGTCCTTGCCTTCCTCTTGGCGTTGGCTGGTCTCCGAGCTCCCGGGACAGCGTCCAGGAGGCGTGGCCGCTGCCTGAGGACAAGTCCTCGATGTGCCCTCTGACGCTGGCACGAGCGTGTTCTGGACCCGTGCCGTGCCCCCAGGCAGCTGGGGAGTTGTCTGCCATGTAGTCCGGCGGGCCACCAGGAGAATCTGACCCAGTGTCCTGGATGGGCCAGTTCCCAGTCGTGCGCTCGTGGCCCAGACCAGACCCGGGCTGGTGTGTGGAGCCAGCCACGCGGGCCCGTCTGTCCTCCGTGCCCTGAGTGGGCGCAGATGAGAGAGGGCGCGGTTGCTCCGTCCGCTTTTCTCCCCTCTCGCCCCCGTGCGGGGAGCCGTCCAGCGGGGCCTGGCTGGACTGAGCCCGTGCCGGACACGGTGCTCAGTTGCCGTCCTGGAGGGCCCAGAGGATTGCTCGAGGTGTGCCCACCAGGCCCCTCCCCTGAGACAGGGGGCTGGCTGGGTGCCGTCAAGTTCTTTCTTGGCTGCCCCTGGAACCCGGAGGTGGCCCTTGCCTGGTTCCTGGATCCTTTCACTTCCCCTTCCTCGTCGCCTTGCCGTGTGGAAGGGAAGGGCCGCTCTTAGCCCGCCAGCCCTGGCCAAGGAGGGGAACCCACTTGGAGGGTGGGGTGGCACCAAGGCCTTGCGCGGCCCAACGCACAAGGGGGGATGGCGGGCCCTCGCCCTGGCCCCGGTGCCACCAGTTTCCCTTGGTCGGGATTCTTTGTGGCCTAGGCAGGCAGGCGCCCATGCTGTCTCCGCACTGACCTAGGCACCCACCCACATGAGGCGTCGGGAGGTGTGGGGCCGGGAGAACATTTCTCTGCCTGGTTTCCTAGGCGGAGGCAGGTGTGTTGTCGGCAAAGACCCTCACTCAGGCCAAGTGTGTGATGTCTCTTCTTCTTCCGCAGACGCCGAGCCCGGCACCCGGGAACCTGTTCCGGACGTGCCGCTCCCAACCATGACTCCCAGCACCGAGGCTGACCACGACCACGACCACGACCACGGTAGGGGCCCGTGTGCCTTGTGTCCTCTGCCCCTGGGAGCCCGCTGGGCTGCCGGGGCTCCTTGAGCGAGAACGGGCTTTCCTATTGCCTCCGGGACCGGGAAGGTGTCGCCATGCGATTCCTTGTCCCGAAACGCTGGCCTGTGCTCTGGAGCTGCGGGGACGTCCTCGGGGCTCTGCCCGGGAAGGATGTGCTCCCTGGGGAGAGAGGGGCCGCGGTGCGAGTCAGGCGCTCCGAGACGGGGCCGTGTGTCCTCCCGGGTTCTCTGGTTGGCTGCACGCTGCCTGGGCCTGTGCGCAGGTTGTCCGTTTCTCTGCGTGGTGGTCTGCTAAGCCGTGCGGGAGGGGCGTAGGCTTCCCCGCCCCCCACGTCTGCTCCCGCCATGACCCCGGGGGTCTGGTGCAGCACGCCCAGCCCGCATGCCTGGCGTTGCCACGGAGGCTGCGAGTGCAGAAGCCTCATGGGACCCGGCGTGGAGTGCCCCACTGCCCCTGGTGGCCCAGTGTGCGCAGCGGACTTAGGCGCGGGCACGCTGGGCTCCGCGAGGATGGTGCTCTGTGCCTCTGCCTCTCCTGAGACGTCCTTGCCTTCCTCTTGGCGTTGGCTGGTCTCCGAGCTCCCGGGACAGCGTCCAGGAGGCGTGGCCGCTGCCTGAGGACAAGTCCTCGATGTGCCCTCTGACGCTGGCACGAGCGTGTTCTGGACCCGTGCCGTGCCCCCAGGCAGCTGGGGAGTTGTCTGCCGTGTAGTCCGGCGGGCCACCAGGAGAATCTGACCCAGTGTCCTGGATGGGCCAGTTCCCAGTCGTGCGCTCGTGGCCCAGACCAGACCCGGGCTGGTGTGTGGAGCCAGCCACGCGGGCCCGTCTGTCCTCCGTGCCCTGAGTGGGCGCAGATGAGAGAGGGCGCGGTTGCTCCGTCCGCTTTTCTCCCCTCTCGCCCCCGTGCGGGGAGCCGTCCAGCGGGGCCTGGCTGGACTGAGCCCGTGCCGGACACGGTGCTCAGTTGCCGTCCTGGAGGGCCCAGAGGATTGCTCGAGGTGTGCCCACCAGGCCCCTCCCCTGAGACAGGGGCCTGGCTGGGTGCCGTCAGGCTCTTTCTTGGCTCCCCCTGGAACCCGGAGGTGGCCCTTGCCTGGTTCCTGGATCCTTTCACTTCCCCTTCCTCGTCGCCTTGCCGTGTGGAAGGGAAGGGCCGCTCTTAGCCCGCCAGCCCTGGCCAAGGAGGGGAACCCACTTGGAGGGTGGGGTGGCACCAAGGCCTTGCGCGGCCCAACGCACAAGGGGGGACTGCGGGCCCTCGCCCTGGCCCCGGTGCCACCAGTTTCCCTTGGTCGGGATTCTTTGTGGCCTAGGCAGGCAGGCGCCCATGCTGTCTCCGCACTGACCTAGGCACCCACCCACATGAGGCGTCGGGAGGTGTGGGGCCGGGAGAACATTTCTCTGCCTGGTTTCCTAGGCGGAGGCAGGTGTGTTGTCGGCAAAGACCCTCACTCAGGCCAAGTGTGTGATGTCTCTTCTTCTTCCGCAGACGCCGAGCCCGGCACCCGGGAACCTGTTCCGGACGTGCCGCTCCCAACCATGACTCCCAGCACCGAGGCTGACCACGACCACGACCACGACCACGACCACGACCACGACCACGGTAGGGGCCCGTGTGCCTTGTGTCCTCTGCCCCTGGGAGCCCGCTGGGCTGCCGGGGCTCCTTGAGCGAGAACGGGCTTTCCTATCGCCTCCGGGACCGGGAAGGTGTCGCCATGCGATTCCTTGTCCCGAAACGCTGGCCTGTGCTCTGGAGCTGCGGGGACGTCCTCGGGGCTCTGCCCGGGAAGGATGTGCTCCCTGGGGAGAGAGGGGCCGCGGTGCGAGTCAGGCGCTCCGAGACGGGGCCGTGTGTCCTCCCGGGTTCTCTGGTTGGCTGCACGCTGCCTGGGCCTGTGCGCAGGTTGTCCGTTTCTCTGCGTGGTGGTCTGCTAAGCCGTGCGGGAGGGGCGTAGGCTTCCCCGCCCCCCACGTCTGCTCCCGCCATGACCCCGGGGGTCTGGTGCAGCACGCCCAGCCCGCATGCCTGGCGTTGCCACGGAGGCTGCGAGTGCAGAAGCCTCATGGGACCCGGCGTGGAGTGCCCCACTGCCCCTGGTGGCCCAGTGTGCGCAGCGGACTTAGGCGCGGGCACGCTGGGCTCCGCGAGGATGGTGCTCTGTGCCTCTGCCTCTCCTGAGACGTCCTTGCCTTCCTCTTGGCGTTGGCTGGTCTCCGAGCTCCCGGGACAGCGTCCAGGAGGCGTGGCCGCTGCCTGAGGACAAGTCCTCGATGTGCCCTCTGACGCTGGCACGAGCGTGTTCTGGACCCGTGCCGTGCCCCCAGGCAGCTGGGGAGTTGTCTGCCGTGTAGTCCGGCGGGCCACCAGGAGAATCTGACCCAGTGTCCTGGATGGGCCAGTTCCCAGTCGTGCGCTCGTGGCCCAGACCAGACCCGGGCTGGTGTGTGGAGCCAGCCACGCGGGCCCGTCTGTCCTCCGTGCCCTGAGTGGGCGCAGATGAGAGAGGGCGCGGTTGCTCCGTCCGCTTTTCTCCCCTCTCGCCCCCGTGCGGGGAGCCGTCCAGCGGGGCCTGGCTGGACTGAGCCCGTGCCGGACACGGTGCTCAGTTGCCGTCCTGGAGGGCCCAGAGGATTGCTCGAGGTGTGCCCACCAGGCCCCTCCCCTGAGACAGGGGCCTGGCTGGGTGCCGTCAGGCTCTTTCTTGGCTCCCCCTGGAACCCGGAGGTGGCCCTTGCCTGGTTCCTGGATCCTTTCACTTCCCCTTCCTCGTCGCCTTGCCGTGTGGAAGGGAAGGGCCGCTCTTAGCCCGCCAGCCCTGGCCAAGGAGGGGAACCCACTTGGAGGGTGGGGTGGCACCAAGGCCTTGCGCGGCCCAACGCACAAGGGGGGACTGCGGGCCCTCGCCCTGGCCCCGGTGCCACCAGTTTCCCTTGGTCGGGATTCTTTGTGGCCTAGGCAGGCAGGCGCCCATGCTGTCTCCGCACTGACCTAGGCACCCACCCACATGAGGCGTCGGGAGGTGTGGGGCCGGGAGAACATTTCTCTGCCTGGTTTCCTAGGCGGAGGCAGGTGTGTTGTCGGCAAAGACCCTCACTCAGGCCAAGTGTGTGATGTCTCTTCTTCTTCCGCAGACGCCGAGCCCGGCACCCGGGAACCTGTTCCGGACGTGCCGCTCCCAACCATGACTCCCAGCACCGAGGCTGACCACGACCACGGTAGGGGCCCGTGTGCCTTGTGTCCTCTGCCCCTGGGAGCCCGCTGGGCTGCCGGGGCTCCTTGAGCGAGAACGGGCTTTCCTATTGCCTCCGGGACCGGGAAGGTGTCGCCATGCGATTCCTTGTCCCGAAACGCTGGCCTGTGCTCTGGAGCTGCGGGGACGTCCTCGGGGCTCTGCCCGGGAAGGATGTGCTCCCTGGGGAGAGAGGGGCCGCGGTGCGAGTCAGGCGCTCCGAGACGGGGCCGTGTGTCCTCCCGGGTTCTCTGGTTGGCTGCACGCTGCCTGGGCCTGTGCGCAGGTTGTCCGTTTCTCTGCGTGGTGGTCTGCTAAGCCGTGCGGGAGGGGCGTAGGCTTCCCCGCCCCCCACGTCTGCTCCCGCCATGACCCCGGGGGTCTGGTGCAGCACGCCCAGCCCGCATGCCTGGCGTTGCCACGGAGGCTGCGAGTGCAGAAGCCTCATGGGACCCGGCGTGGAGTGCCCCACTGCCCCTGGTGGCCCAGTGTGCGCAGCGGACTTAGGCGCGGGCACGCTGGGCTCCGCGAGGATGGTGCTCTGTGCCTCTGCCTCTCCTGAGACGTCCTTGCCTTCCTCTTGGCGTTGGCTGGTCTCCGAGCTCCCGGGACAGCGTCCAGGAGGCGTGGCCGCTGCCTGAGGACAAGTCCTCGATGTGCCCTCTGACGCTGGCACGAGCGTGTTCTGGACCCGTGCCGTGCCCCCAGGCAGCTGGGGAGTTGTCTGCCGTGTAGTCCGGCGGGCCACCAGGAGAATCTGACCCAGTGTCCTGGATGGGCCAGTTCCCAGTCGTGCGCTCGTGGCCCAGACCGGACCCGGGCTGGTGTGTGGAGCCAGCCACGCGGGCCCGTCTGTCCTCCGTGCCCTGAGTGGGCGCAGATGAGAGAGGGCGCGGTTGCTCCGTCCGCTTTTCTCCCCTCTCGCCCCCGTGCGGGGAGCCGTCCAGCGGGGCCTGGCTGGACTGAGCCCGTGCCGGACACGGTGCTCAGTTGCCGTCCTGGAGGGCCCAGAGGATTGCTCGAGGTGTGCCCACCAGGCCCCTCCCCTGAGACAGGGGCCTGGCTGGGTGCCGTCAGGCTCTTTCTTGGCTCCCCCTGGAACCCGGAGGTGGCCCTTGCCTGGTTCCTGGATCCTTTCACTTCCCCTTCCTCGTCGCCTTGCCGTGTGGAAGGGAAGGGCCGCTCTTAGCCCGCCAGCCCTGGCCAAGGAGGGGAACCCACTTGGAGGGTGGGGTGGCACCAAGGCCTTGCGCGGCCCAACGCACAAGGGGGGACTGCGGGCCCTCGCCCTGGCCCCGGTGCCACCAGTTTCCCTTGGTCGGGATTCTTTGTGGCCTAGGCAGGCAGGCGCCCATGCTGTCTCCGCACTGACCTAGGCACCCACCCACATGAGGCGTCGGGAGGTGTGGGGCCGGGAGAACATTTCTCTGCCAGGTTTCCTAGGCGGAGGCAGGTGTGTTGTCGGCAAAGACCCTCACTCAGGCCAAGTGTGTGATGTCTCTTCTTCTTCCGCAGACGCCGAGCCCGGCACCCGGGAACCTGTTCCGGACGTGCCGCTCCCAACCATGACTCCCAGCACCGAGGCTGACCACGACCACGACCACGACCACGACCACGACCACGACCACGGTAGGGGCCCGTGTGCCTTGTGTCCTCTGCCCCTGGGAGCCCGCTGGGCTGCCGGGGCTCCTTGAGCGAGAACGGGCTTTCCTATTGCCTCCGGGACCGGGAAGGTGTCGCCATGCGATTCCTTGTCCCGAAACGCTGGCCTGTGCTCTGGAGCTGCGGGGACGTCCTCGGGGCTCTGCCCGGGAAGGATGTGCTCCCTGGGGAGAGAGGGGCCGCGGTGCGAGTCAGGCGCTCCGAGACGGGGCCGTGTGTCCTCCCGGGTTCTCTGGTTGGCTGCACGCTGCCTGGGCCTGTGCGCAGGTTGTCCGTTTCTCTGCGTGGTGGTCTGCTAAGCCGTGCGGGAGGGGCGTAGGCTTCCCCGCCCCCCACGTCTGCTCCCGCCATGACCCCGGGGGTCTGGTGCAGCACGCCCAGCCCGCATGCCTGGCGTTGCCACGGAGGCTGCGAGTGCAGAAGCCTCATGGGACCCGGCGTGGAGTGCCCCACTGCCCCTGGTGGCCCAGTGTGCGCAGCGGACTTAGGCGCGGGCACGCTGGGCTCCGCGAGGATGGTGCTCTGTGCCTCTGCCTCTCCTGAGACGTCCTTGCCTTCCTCTTGGCGTTGGCTGGTCTCCGAGCTCCCGGGACAGCGTCCAGGAGGCGTGGCCGCTGCCTGAGGACAAGTCCTCGATGTGCCCTCTGACGCTGGCACGAGCGTGTTCTGGACCCGTGCCGTGCCCCCAGGCAGCTGGGGAGTTGTCTGCCGTGTAGTCCGGCGGGCCACCAGGAGAATCTGACCCAGTGTCCTGGATGGGCCAGTTCCCAGTCGTGCGCTCGTGGCCCAGACCAGACCCGGGCTGGTGTGTGGAGCCAGCCACGCGGGCCCGTCTGTCCTCCGTGCCCTGAGTGGGCGCAGATGAGAGAGGGCGCGGTTGCTCCGTCCGCTTTTCTCCCCTCTCGCCCCCGTGCGGGGAGCCGTCCAGCGGGGCCTGGCTGGACTGAGCCCGTGCCGGACACGGTGCTCAGTTGCCGTCCTGGAGGGCCCAGAGGATTGCTCGAGGTGTGCCCACCAGGCCCCTCCCCTGAGACAGGGGGCTGGCTGGGTGCCGTCAGGCTCTTTCTTGGCTCCCCCTGGAACCCGGAGGTGGCCCTTTCCTGGTTCCTGGATCCTTTCACTTCCCCTTCCTCGTCGCCTTGCCGTGTGGAAGGGAAGGGCCGCTCTTAGCCCGCCAGCCCTGGCCAAGGAGGGGAACCCACTTGGAGGGTGGGGTGGCACCAAGGCCTTGCGCGGCCCAACGCACAAGGGGGGACTGCGGGCCCTCGCCCTGGCCCCGGTGCCACCAGTTTCCCTTGGTCGGGATTCTTTGTGGCCTAGGCAGGCAGGCGCCCATGCTGTCTCCGCACTGACCTAGGCACCCACCCACATGAGGCGTCGGGAGGTGTGGGGCCGGGAGAACATTTCTCTGCCTGGTTTCCTAGGCGGAGGCAGGTGTGTTGTCGGCAAAGACCCTCACTCAGGCCAAGTGTGTGATGTCTCTTCTTCTTCCGCAGACGCCGAGCCCGGCACCCGGGAACCTGTTCCGGACGTGCCGCTCCCAACCATGACTCCCAGCACCGAGGCTGACCACGACCACGACCACGACCACGGTAGGGGCCCGTGTGCCTTGTGTCCTCTGCCCCTGGGAGCCCGCTGGGCTGCCGGGGCTCCTTGAGCGAGAACGGGCTTTCCTATTGCCTCCGGGACCGGGAAGGTGTCGCCATGCGATTCCTTGTCCCGAAACGCTGGCCTGTGCTCTGGAGCTGCGGGGACGTCCTCGGGGCTCTGCCCGGGAAGGATGTGCTCCCTGGGGAGAGAGGGGCCGCGGTGCGAGTCAGGCGCTCCGAGACGGGGCCGTGTGTCCTCCCGGGTTCTCTGGTTGGCTGCACGCTGCCTGGGCCTGTGCGCAGGTTGTCCGTTTCTCTGCGTGGTGGTCTGCTAAGCCGTGCGGGAGGGGCGTAGGCTTCCCCGCCCCCCACGTCTGCTCCCGCCATGACCCCGGGGGTCTGGTGCAGCACGCCCAGCCCGCATGCCTGGCGTTGCCACGGAGGCTGCGAGTGCAGAAGCCTCATGGGACCCGGCGTGGAGTGCCCCACTGCCCCTGGTGGCCCAGTGTGCGCAGCGGACTTAGGCGCGGGCACGCTGGGCTCCGCGAGGATGGTGCTCTGTGCCTCTGCCTCTCCTGAGACGTCCTTGCCTTCCTCTTGGCGTTGGCTGGTCTCCGAGCTCCCGGGACAGCGTCCAGGAGGCGTGGCCGCTGCCTGAGGACAAGTCCTCGATGTGCCCTCTGACGCTGGCACGAGCGTGTTCTGGACCCGTGCCGTGCCCCCAGGCAGCTGGGGAGTTGTCTGCCGTGTAGTCCGGCGGGCCACCAGGAGAATCTGACCCAGTGTCCTGGATGGGCCAGTTCCCAGTCGTGCGCTCGTGGCCCAGACCAGACCCGGGCTGGTGTGTGGAGCCAGCCACGCGGGCCCGTCTGTCCTCCGTGCCCTGAGTGGGCGCAGATGAGAGAGGGCGCGGTTGCTCCGTCCGCTTTTCTCCCCTCTCGCCCCCGTGCGGGGAGCCGTCCAGCGGGGCCTGGCTGGACTGAGCCCGTGCCGGACACGGTGCTCAGTTGCCGTCCTGGAGGGCCCAGAGGATTGCTCGAGGTGTGCCCACCAGGCCCCTCCCCTGAGACAGGGGGCTGGCTGGGTGCCGTCAGGCTCTTTCTTGGCTCCCCCTGGAACCCGGAGGTGGCCCTTTCCTGGTTCCTGGATCTTTTCACTTCCCCTTCCTCGTCGCCTTGCCGTGTGGAAGGGAAGGGCCGCTCTTAGCCCGCCAGCCCTGGCCAAGGAGGGGAACCCACTTGGAGGGTGGGGTGGCACCAAGGCCTTGCGCGGCCCAACGCACAAGGGGGGACTGCGGGCCCTCGCCCTGGCCCCGGTGCCACCAGTTTCCCTTGGTCGGGATTCTTTGTGGCCTAGGCAGGCAGGCGCCCATGCTGTCTCCGCACTGACCTAGGCACCCACCCACATGAGGCGTCGGGAGGTGTGGGGCCGGGAGAACATTTCTCTGCCTGGTTTCCTAGGCGGAGGCAGGTGTGTTGTCGGCAAAGACCCTCACTCAGGCCAAGTGTGTGATGTCTCTTCTTCTTCCGCAGACGCCGAGCCCGGCACCCGGGAACCTGTTCCGGACGTGCCGCTCCCAACCATGACTCCCAGCACCGAGGCTGACCACGACCACGACCACGACCACGGTAGGGGCCCGTGTGCCTTGTGTCCTCTGCCCCTGGGAGCCCGCTGGGCTGCCGGGGCTCCTTGAGCGAGAACGGGCTTTCCTATTGCCTCCGGGACCGGGAAGGTGTCGCCATGCGATTCCTTGTCCCGAAACGCTGGCCTGTGCTCTGGAGCTGCGGGGACGTCCTCGGGGCTCTGCCCGGGAAGGATGTGCTCCCTGGGGAGAGAGGGGCCGCGGTGCGAGTCAGGCGCTCCGAGACGGGGCCGTGTGTCCTCCCGGGTTCTCTGGTTGGCTGCACGCTGCCTGGGCCTGTCCGCAGGTTGTCCGTTTCTCTGCGTGGTGGTCTGCTAAGCCGTGCGGGAGGGGCGTAGGCTTCCCCGCCCCCCACGTCTGCTCCCGCCATGACCCCGGGGGTCTGGTGCAGCACGCCCAGCCCGCATGCCTGGCGTTGCCACGGAGGCTGCGAGTGCAGAAGCCTCATGGGACCCGGCGTGGAGTGCCCCACTGCCCCTGGTGGCCCAGTGTGCGCAGCGGACTTAGGCGCGGGCACGCTGGGCTCCGCGAGGATGGTGCTCTGTGCCTCTGCCTCTCCTGAGACGTCCTTGCCTTCCTCTTGGCGTTGGCTGGTCTCCGAGCTCCCGGGACAGCGTCCAGGAGGCGTGGCCGCTGCCTGAGGACAAGTCCTCGATGTGCCCTCTGACGCTGGCACGAGCGTGTTCTGGACCCGTGCCGTGCCCCCAGGCAGCTGGGGAGTTGTCTGCCGTGTAGTCCGGCAGGCCACCAGGAGAATCTGACCCAGTGTCCTGGATGGGCCAGTTCCCAGTCGTGCGCTCGTGGCCCAGACCAGACCCGGGCTGGTGTGTGGAGCCAGCCACGCGGGCCCGTCTGTCCTCCGTGCCCTGAGTGGGCGCAGATGAGAGAGGGCGCGGTTGCTCCGTCCGCTTTTCTCCCCTCTCGCCCCCGTGCGGGGAGCCGTCCAGCGGGGCCTGGCTGGACTGAGCCCGTGCCGGACACGGTGCTCAGTTGCCGTCCTGGAGGGCCCAGAGGATTGCTCGAGGTGTGCCCACCAGGCCCCTCCCCTGAGACAGGGGGCTGGCTGGGTGCCGTCAAGTTCTTTCTTGGCTGCCCCTGGAACCCGGAGGTGGCCCTTGCCTGGTTCCTGGATCCTTTCACTTCCCCTTCCTCGTCGCCTTGCCGTGTGGAAGGGAAGGGCCGCTCTTAGCCCGCCAGCCCTGGCCAAGGAGGGGAACCCACTTGGAGGGTGGGGTGGCACCAAGGCCTTGCGCGGCCCAACGCACAAGGGGGGACGGCGGGCCCTCGCCCTGGCCCCGGTGCCACCAGTTTCCCTTGGTCGGGATTCTTTGTGGCCTAGGCAGGCAGGCGCCCATGCTGTCTCCGCACTGACCTAGGCACCCACCCACATGAGGCGTCGGGAGGTGTGGGGCCGGGAGAACATTTCTCTGCCTGGTTTCCTAGGCGGAGGCAGGTGTGTTGTCGGCAAAGACCCTCACTCAGGCCAAGTGTGTGATGTCTCTTCTTCTTCCGCAGACGCCGAGCCCGGCACCCGGGAACCTGTTCCGGACGTGCCGCTCCCAACCATGACTCCCAGCACCGAGGCTGACCACGACCACGACCACGACCACGACCATGACCACGGTAGGGGCCCGTGTGCCTTGTGTCCTCTGCCCCTGGGAGCCCGCTGGGCTGCCGGGGCTCCTTGAGCGAGAACGGGCTTTCCTATTGCCTCCGGGACCGGGAAGGTGTCGCCATGCGATTCCTTGTCCCGAAACGCTGGCCTGTGCTCTGGAGCTGCGGGGACGTCCTCGGGGCTCTGCCCGGGAAGGATGTGCTCCCTGGGGAGAGAGGGGCCGCGGTGCGAGTCAGGCGCTCCGAGACGGGGCCGTGTGTCCTCCCGGGTTCTCTGGTTGGCTGCACGCTGCCTGGGCCTGTGCGCAGGTTGTCCGTTTCTCTGCGTGGTGGTCTGCTAAGCCGTGCGGGAGGGGCGTAGGCTTCCCCGCCCCCCACGTCTGCTCCCGCCATGACCCCGGGGGTCTGGTGCAGCACGCCCAGCCCGCATGCCTGGCGTTGCCACGGAGGCTGCGAGTGCAGAAGCCTCATGGGACCCGGCGTGGAGTGCCCCACTGCCCCTGGTGGCCCAGTGTGCGCAGCGGACTTAGGCGCGGGCACGCTGGGCTCCGCGAGGATGGTGCTCTGTGCCTCTGCCTCTCCTGAGACGTCCTTGCCTTCCTCTTGGCGTTGGCTGGTCTCCGAGCTCCCGGGACAGCGTCCAGGAGGCGTGGCCGCTGCCTGAGGACAAGTCCTCGATGTGCCCTCTGACGCTGGCACGAGCGTGTTCTGGACCCGTGCCGTGCCCCCAGGCAGCTGGGGAGTTGTCTGCCGTGTAGTCCGGCGGGCCACCAGGAGAATCTGACCCAGTGTCCTGGATGGGCCAGTTCCCAGTCGTGCGCTCGTGGCCCAGACCAGACCCGGGCTGGTGTGTGGAGCCAGCCACGCGGGCCCGTCTGTCCTCCGTGCCCTGAGTGGGCGCAGATGAGAGAGGGCGCGGTTGCTCCGTCCGCTTTTCTCCCCTCTCGCCCCCGTGCGGGGAGCCGTCCAGCGGGGCCTGGCTGGACTGAGCCCGTGCCGGACACGGTGCTCAGTTGCCGTCCTGGAGGGCCCAGAGGATTGCTCGAGGTGTGCCCACCAGGCCCCTCCCCTGAGACAGGGGGCTGGCTGGGTGCCGTCAAGTTCTTTCTTGGCTGCCCCTGGAACCCGGAGGTGGCCCTTGCCTGGTTCCTGGATCCTTTCACTTCCCCTTCCTCGTCGCCTTGCCGTGTGGAAGGGAAGGGCCGCTCTTAGCCCGCCAGCCCTGGCCAAGGAGGGGAACCCACTTGGAGGGTGGGGTGGCACCAAGGCCTTGCGCGGCCCAACGCACAAGGGGGGACGGCGCGCCCTCGCCCTGGCCCCGGTGCCACCAGTTTCCCTTGGTCGGGATTCTTTGTGGCCTAGGCAGGCAGGCGCCCATGCTGTCTCCGCACTGACCTAGGCACCCACCCACATGAGGCGTCGGGAGGTGTGGGGCCGGGAGAACATTTCTCTGCCTGGTTTCCTAGGCGGAGGCAGGTGTGTTGTCGGCAAAGACCCTCACTCAGGCCAAGTGTGTGATGTCTCTTCTTCTTCCGCAGACGCCGAGCCCGGCACCCGGGAACCTGTTCCGGACGTGCCGCTCCCAACCATGACTCCCAGCACCGAGGCTGACCACGACCACGACCACGACCACGGTAGGGGCCCGTGTGCCTTGTGTCCTCTGCCCCTGGGAGCCCGCTGGGCTGCCGGGGCTCCTTGAGCGAGAACGGGCTTTCCTATTGCCTCCGGGACCGGGAAGGTGTCGCCATGCGATTCCTTGTCCCGAAACGCTGGCCTGTGCTCTGGAGCTGCGGGGACGTCCTCGGGGCTCTGCCCGGGAAGGATGTGCTCCCTGGGGAGAGAGGGGCCGCGGTGCGAGTCAGGCGCTCCGAGACGGGGCCGTGTGTCCTCCCGGGTTCTCTGGTTGGCTGCACGCTGCCTGGGCCTGTGCGCAGGTTGTCCGTTTCTCTGCGTGGTGGTCTGCTAAGCCGTGCGGGAGGGGCGTAGGCTTCCCCGCCCCCCACGTCTGCTCCCGCCATGACCCCGGGGGTCTGGTGCAGCACGCCCAGCCCGCATGCCTGGCGTTGCCACGGAGGCTGCGAGTGCAGAAGCCTCATGGGACCCGGCGTGGAGTGCCCCACTGCCCCTGGTGGCCCAGTGTGCGCAGCGGACTTAGGCGCGGGCACGCTGGGCTCCGCGAGGATGGTGCTCTGTGCCTCTGCCTCTCCTGAGACGTCCTTGCCTTCCTCTTGGCGTTGGCTGGTCTCCGAGCTCCCGGGACAGCGTCCAGGAGGCGTGGCCGCTGCCTGAGGACAAGTCCTCGATGTGCCCTCTGACGCTGGCACGAGCGTGTTCTGGACCCGTGCCGTGCCCCCAGGCAGCTGGGGAGTTGTCTGCCGTGTAGTCCGGCGGGCCACCAGGAGAATCTGACCCAGTGTCCTGGATGGGCCAGTTCCCAGTCGTGCGCTCGTGGCCCAGACCAGACCCGGGCTGGTGTGTGGAGCCAGCCACGCGGGCCCGTCTGTCCTCCGTGCCCTGAGTGGGCGCAGATGAGAGAGGGCGCGGTTGCTCCGTCCGCTTTTCTCCCCTCTCGCCCCCGTGCGGGGAGCCGTCCAGCGGGGCCTGGCTGGACTGAGCCCGTGCCGGACACGGTGCTCAGTTGCCGTCCTGGAGGGCCCAGAGGATTGCTCGAGGTGTGCCCACCAGGCCCCTCCCCTGAGACAGGGGCCTGGCTGGGTGCCGTCAGGCTCTTTCTTGGCTCCCCCTGGAACCCGGAGGTGGCCCTTGCCTGGTTCCTGGATCCTTTCACTTCCCCTTCCTCGTCGCCTTGCCGTGTGGAAGGGAAGGGCCGCTCTTAGCCCGCCAGCCCTGGCCAAGGAGGGGAACCCACTTGGAGGGTGGGGTGGCACCAAGGCCTTGCGCGGCCCAACGCACAAGGGGGGACTGCGGGCCCTCGCCCTGGCCCCGGTGCCACCAGTTTCCCTTGGTCGGGATTCTTTGTGGCCTAGGCAGGCAGGCGCCCATGCTGTCTCCGCACTGACCTAGGCACCCACCCACATGAGGCGTCGGGAGGTGTGGGGCCGGGAGAACATTTCTCTGCCTGGTTTCCTAGGCGGAGGCAGGTGTGTTGTCGGCAAAGACCCTCACTCAGGCCAAGTGTGTGATGTCTCTTCTTCTTCCGCAGACGCCGAGCCCGGCACCCGGGAACCTGTTCCGGACGTGCCGCTCCCAACCATGACTCCCAGCACCGAGGCTGACCACGACCACGACCACGACCACGACCACGACCACGACCACGACCACGGTAGGGGCCCGTGTGCCTTGTGTCCTCTGCCCCTGGGAGCCCGCTGGGCTGCCGGGGCTCCTTGAGCGAGAACGGGCTTTCCTATTGCCTCCGGGACCGGGAAGGTGTCGCCATGCGATTCCTTGTCCCGAAACGCTGGCCTGTGCTCTGGAGCTGCGGGGACGTCCTCGGGGCTCTGCCCGGGAAGGATGTGCTCCCTGGGGAGAGAGGGGCCGCGGTGCGAGTCAGGCGCTCCGAGACGGGGCCGTGTGTCCTCCCGGGTTCTCTGGTTGGCTGCACGCTGCCTGGGCCTGTGCGCAGGTTGTCCGTTTCTCTGCGTGGTGGTCTGCTAAGCCGTGCGGGAGGGGCGTAGGCTTCCCCGCCCCCCACGTCTGCTCCCGCCATGACCCCGGGGGTCTGGTGCAGCACGCCCAGCCCGCATGCCTGGCGTTGCCACGGAGGCTGCGAGTGCAGAAGCCTCATGGGACCCGGCGTGGAGTGCCCCACTGCCCCTGGTGGCCCAGTGTGCGCAGCGGACTTAGGCGCGGGCACGCTGGGCTCCGCGAGGATGGTGCTCTGTGCCTCTGCCTCTCCTGAGACGTCCTTGCCTTCCTCTTGGCGTTGGCTGGTCTCCGAGCTCCCGGGACAGCGTCCAGGAGGCGTGGCCGCTGCCTGAGGACAAGTCCTCGATGTGCCCTCTGACGCTGGCACGAGCGTGTTCTGGACCCGTGCCGTGCCCCCAGGCAGCTGGGGAGTTGTCTGCCGTGTAGTCCGGCGGGCCACCAGGAGAATCTGACCCAGTGTCCTGGATGGGCCAGTTCCCAGTCGTGCGCTCGTGGCCCAGACCAGACCCGGGCTGGTGTGTGGAGCCAGCCACGCGGGCCCGTCTGTCCTCCGTGCCCTGAGTGGGCGCAGATGAGAGAGGGCGCGGTTGCTCCGTCCGCTTTTCTCCCCTCTCGCCCCCGTGCGGGGAGCCGTCCAGCGGGGCCTGGCTGGACTGAGCCCGTGCCGGACACGGTGCTCAGTTGCCGTCCTGGAGGGCCCAGAGGATTGCTCGAGGTGTGCCCACCAGGCCCCTCCCCTGAGACAGGGGCCTGGCTGGGTGCCGTCAGGCTCTTTCTTGGCTCCCCCTGGAACCCGGAGGTGGCCCTTGCCTGGTTCCTGGATCCTTTCACTTCCCCTTCCTCGTCGCCTTGCCGTGTGGAAGGGAAGGGCCGCTCTTAGCCCGCCAGCCCTGGCCAAGGAGGGGAACCCACTTGGAGGGTGGGGTGGCACCAAGGCCTTGCGCGGCCCAACGCACAAGGGGGGACTGCGGGCCCTCGCCCTGGCCCCGGTGCCACCAGTTTCCCTTGGTCGGGATTCTTTGTGGCCTAGGCAGGCAGGCGCCCATGCTGTCTCCGCACTGACCTAGGCACCCACCCACATGAGGCGTCGGGAGGTGTGGGGCCGGGAGAACATTTCTCTGCCTGGTTTCCTAGGCGGAGGCAGGTGTGTTGTCGGCAAAGACCCTCACTCAGGCCAAGTGTGTGATGTCTCTTCTTCTTCCGCAGACGCCGAGCCCGGCACCCGGGAACCTGTTCCGGACGTGCCGCTCCCAACCATGACTCCCAGCACCGAGGCTGACCACGACCACGACCACGACCACGACCACGGTAGGGGCCCGTGTGCCTTGTGTCCTCTGCCCCTGGGAGCCCGCTGGGCTGCCGGGGCTCCTTGAGCGAGAACGGGCTTTCCTATTGCCTCCGGGACCGGGAAGGTGTCGCCATGCGATTCCTTGTCCCGAAACGCTGGCCTGTGCTCTGGAGCTGCGGGGACGTCCTCGGGGCTCTGCCCGGGAAGGATGTGCTCCCTGGGGAGAGAGGGGCCGCGGTGCGAGTCAGGCGCTCCGAGACGGGGCCGTGTGTCCTCCCGGGTGCTCTGGTTGGCTGCACGCTGCCTGGGCCTGCCCGCAGGTTATCCGTTTCTCTGCGTGGTGGTCTGCTAACCCGTGCGGGAGGGGCGTAGGCTTCCCCGCCCCCCACGTCTGCTCCCGCCATGACCCACCCCGGGGGTCTGGTGCAGCACTCCCAGCCCGCATGCCTGGCGTTGCCACGGAGGCTGCGAGTGCAGAAGCCTCATGGGACCCAGCGTGGAGTGCCCCACTGCCCCTGGTGGCCCAGTGTGCGCAGCGGACTTAGGCGCGGGCACGCTGGGCTCCGCGAGGGTGGTGCTCTGTGCCTCTGCCTCTCCTGAGACGTCCTTGCCTTCCTCTTGGCGTTGGCTGGTCTCCGAGCTCCCGGGACAGCGTCCAGGAGGCGTGGCCGCTGCCTGAGGACAAGTCCTCGATGTGCCCTCTGACGCTGGCACGAGCGTGTTCTGGACCCGTGCCGTGCCCCCAGGCAGCTGGGGAGTTGTCTGCCGTGTAGTCCGGCGGGCCACCAGGAGAATCTGACCCAGTGTCCTGGATGGGCCAGTTCCCAGTCGTGCGCTCGTGGCCCAGACCAGACCCGGGCTGGTGTGTGGAGCCAGCCACGCGGGCCCGTCTGTCCTCCGTGCCCTGAGTGGGCGCAGATGAGAGAGGGCGCGGTTGCTCCGTCCGCTTTTCTCCCCTCTCGCCCCCGTGCGGGGAGCCGTCCAGCGGGGCCTGGCTGGACTGAGCCCGTGCCGGACACGGTGCTCAGTTGCCGTCCTGGAGGGCCCAGAGGATTGCTCGAGGTGTGCCCACCAGGCCCCTCCCCTGAGACAGGGGCCTGGCTGGGTGCCGTCAGGCTCTTTCTTGGCTCCCCCTGGAACCCGGAGGTGGCCCTTGCCTGGTTCCTGGATCCTTTCACTTCCCCTTCCTCGTCGCCTTGCCGTGTGGAAGGGAAGGGCCGCTCTTAGCCCGCCAGCCCTGGCCAAGGAGGGGAACCCACTTGGAGGGTGGGGTGGCACCAAGGCCTTGCGCGGCCCAACGCACAAGGGGGGACGGCGCGGCCTCGCCCTGGCCCCGGTGCCACCAGTTTCCCTTGGTCGGGATTCTTTGTGGCCTAGGCAGGCAGGCGCCCATGCTGTCTCCGCACTGACCTAGGCACCCACCCACATGAGGCGTCGGGAGGTGTGGGGCCGGGAGAACATTTCTCTGCCTGGTTTCCTAGGCGGAGGCAGGTGTGTTGTCGGCAAAGACCCTCACTCAGGCCAAGTGTGTGATGTCTCTTCTTCTTCCGCAGACGCCGAGCCCGGCACCCGGGAACCTGTTCCGGACGTGCCGCTCCCAACCATGACTCCCAGCACCGAGGCTGACCACGACCACGACCACGACCACGACCACGGTAGGGGCCCGTGTGCCTTGTGTCCTCTGCCCCTGGGAGCCCGCTGGGCTGCCGGGGCTCCTTGAGCGAGAACGGGCTTTCCTATTGCCTCCGGGACCGGGAAGGTGTCGCCATGCGATTCCTTGTCCCGAAACGCTGGCCTGTGCTCTGGAGCTGCGGGGACGTCCTCGGGGCTCTGCCCGGGAAGGATGTGCTCCCTGGGGAGAGAGGGGCCGCGGTGCGAGTCAGGCGCTCCGAGACGGGGCCGTGTGTCCTCCCGGGTTCTCTGGTTGGCTGCACGCTGCCTGGGCCTGTGCGCAGGTTGTCCGTTTCTCTGCGTGGTGGTCTGCTAAGCCGTGCGGGAGGGGCGTAGGCTTCCCCGCCCCCCACGTCTGCTCCCGCCATGACCCCGGGGGTCTGGTGCAGCACGCCCAGCCCGCATGCCTGGCGTTGCCACGGAGGCTGCGAGTGCAGAAGCCTCATGGGACCCGGCGTGGAGTGCCCCACTGCCCCTGGTGGCCCAGTGTGCGCAGCGGACTTAGGCGCGGGCACGCTGGGCTCCGCGAGGATGGTGCTCTGTGCCTCTGCCTCTCCTGAGACGTCCTTGCCTTCCTCTTGGCGTTGGCTGGTCTCCGAGCTCCCGGGACAGCGTCCAGGAGGCGTGGCCGCTGCCTGAGGACAAGTCCTCGATGTGCCCTCTGACGCTGGCACGAGCGTGTTCTGGACCCGTGCCGTGCCCCCAGGCAGCTGGGGAGTTGTCTGCCGTGTAGTCCGGCGGGCCACCAGGAGAATCTGACCCAGTGTCCTGGATGGGCCAGTTCCCAGTCGTGCGCTCGTGGCCCAGACCAGACCCGGGCTGGTGTGTGGAGCCAGCCACGCGGGCCCGTCTGTCCTCCGTGCCCTGAGTGGGCGCAGATGAGAGAGGGCGCGGTTGCTCCGTCCGCTTTTCTCCCCTCTCGCCCCCGTGCGGGGAGCCGTCCAGCGGGGCCTGGCTGGACTGAGCCCGTGCCGGACACGGTGCTCAGTTGCCGTCCTGGAGGGCCCAGAGGATTGCTCGAGGTGTGCCCACCAGGCCCCTCCCCTGAGACAGGGGCCTGGCTGGGTGCCGTCAGGTTCTTTCTTGGCTCCCCCTGGAACCCGGAGGTGGCCCTTGCCTGGTTCCTGGATCCTTTCACTTCCCCTTCCTCGTCGCCTTGCCGTGTGGAAGGGAAGGGCCGCTCTTAGCCCGCCAGCCCTGGCCAAGGAGGGGAACCCACTTGGAGGGTGGGGTGGCACCAAGGCCTTGCGCGGCCCAACGCACAAGGGGGGACGGCGGGCCCTCGCCCTGGCCCCGGTGCCACCAGTTTCCCTTGGTCGGGATTCTTTGTGGCCTAGGCAGGCAGGCGCCCGTGCTGTCTCCACACTGACCTAGGCACCCACCCACATGAGGCGTCGGGAGGTGTGGGGCCGGGAGAACATTTCTCTGCCTGGTTTCCTAGGCGGAGGCAGGTGTGTTGTCGGCAAAGACCCTCACTCAGGCCAAGTGTGTGATGTCTCTTCTTCTTCCGCAGACGCCGAGCCCGGCACCCGGGAACCTGTTCCGGACGTGCCGCTCCCAACCATGACTCCCAGCACCGAGGCTGACCACGACCACGACCACGACCACGACCACGACCACGACCACGGTAGGGGCCCGTGTGCCTTGTGTCCTCTGCCCCTGGGAGCCCGCTGGGCTGCCGGGGCTCCTTGAGCGAGAACGGGCTTTCCTATTGCCTCCGGGACCGGGAAGGTGTCGCCATGCGATTCCTTGTCCCGAAACGCTGGCCTGTGCTCTGGAGCTGCGGGGACGTCCTCGGGGCTCTGCCCGGGAAGGATGTGCTCCCTGGGGAGAGAGGGGCCGCGGTGCGAGTCAGGCGCTCCGAGACGGGGCCGTGTGTCCTCCCGGGTTCTCTGGTTGGCTGCACGCTGCCTGGGCCTGTGCGCAGGTTGTCCGTTTCTCTGCGTGGTGGTCTGCTAAGCCGTGCGGGAGGGGCGTAGGCTTCCCCGCCCCCCACGTCTGCTCCCGCCATGACCCCGGGGGTCTGGTGCAGCACGCCCAGCCCGCATGCCTGGCGTTGCCACGGAGGCTGCGAGTGCAGAAGCCTCATGGGACCCGGCGTGGAGTGCCCCACTGCCCCTGGTGGCCCAGTGTGCGCAGCGGACTTAGGCGCGGGCACGCTGGGCTCCGCGAGGGTGGTGCTCTGTGCCTCTGCCTCTCCTGAGACGTCCTTGCCTTCCTCTTGGCGTTGGCTGGTCTCCGAGCTCCCGGGACAGCGTCCAGGAGGCGTGGCCGCTGCCTGAGGACAAGTCCTCGATGTGCCCTCTGACGCTGGCACGAGCGTGTTCTGGACCCGTGCCGTGCCCCCAGGCAGCTGGGGAGTTGTCTGCCGTGTAGTCCGGCGGGCCACCAGGAGAATCTGACCCAGTGTCCTGGATGGGCCAGTTCCCAGTCGTGCGCTCGTGGCCCAGACCGGACCCGGGCTGGTGTGTGGAGCCAGCCACGCGGGCCCGTCTGTCCTCTGTGCCCTGAGTGGGCGCAGATGAGAGAGGGCGCGGTTGCTCCGTCCGCTTTTCTCCCCTCTCGCCCCCGTGCGGGGAGCCGTCCAGCGGGGCCTGGCTGGACTGAGCCCGTGCCGGACACGGTGCTCAGTTGCCGTCCTGGAGGGCCCAGAGGATTGCTCGAGGTGTGCCCACCAGGCCCCTCCCCTGAGACAGGGGGCTGGCTGGGTGCCGTCAGGCTCTTTCTTGGCTGCCCCTGGAACCCGGAGGTGGCCCTTGCCTGGTTCCTGGATCCTTTCACTTCCCCTTCCTCGTCGCCTTGCCGTGTGGAAGGGAAGGGCCGCTCTTAGCCCGCCAGCCCTGGCCAAGGAGGGGAACCCACTTGGAGGGTGGGGTGGCACCAAGGCCTTGCGCGGCCCAACGCACAAGGGGGGACTGCGGGCCCTCGCCCTGGCCCCGGTGCCACCCGTTTCCCTTGGTCGGGATTCTTTGTGGCCTAGGCAGGCAGGCGCCCATGCTGTCTCCGCACTGACCTAGGCACCCACCCACATGAGGCGTCGGGAGGTGTGGGGCCGGGAGAACATTTCTCTGCCTGGTTTCCTAGGCGGAGGCAGGTGTGTTGTCGGCAAAGACCCTCACTCAGGCCAAGTGTGTGATGTCTCTTCTTCTTCCGCAGACGCCGAGCCCGGCACCCGGGAACCTGTTCCGGACGTGCCGCTCCCAACCATGACTCCCAGCACCGAGGCTGACCACGACCACGACCACGACCACGGTAGGGGCCCGTGTGCCTTGTGTCCTCTGCCCCTGGGAGCCCGCTGGGCTGCCGGGGCTCCTTGAGCGAGAACGGGCTTTCCTATTGCCTCCGGGACCGGGAAGGTGTCGCCATGCGATTCCTTGTCCCGAAACGCTGGCCTGTGCTCTGGAGCTGCGGGGACGTCCTCGGGGCTCTGCCCGGGAAGGATGTGCTCCCTGGGGAGAGAGGGGCCGCGGTGCGAGTCAGGCGCTCTGAGACGGGGCCGTGTGTCCTCCCGGGTTCTCTGGTTGGCTGCACGCTGCCTGGGCCTGTGCGCAGGTTGTCCGTTTCTCTGCGTGGTGGTCTGCTAAGCCGTGCGGGAGGGGCGTAGGCTTCCCCGCCCCCCACGTCTGCTCCCGCCATGACCCCGGGGGTCTGGTGCAGCACGCCCAGCCCGCATGCCTGGCGTTGCCACGGAGGCTGCGAGTGCAGAAGCCTCATGGGACCCGGCGTGGAGTGCCCCACTGCCCCTGGTGGCCCAGTGTGCGCAGCGGACTTAGGCGCGGGCACGCTGGGCTCCGCGAGGGTGGTGCTCTGTGCCTCTGCCTCTCCTGAGACGTCCTTGCCTTCCTCTTGGCGTTGGCTGGTCTCCGAGCTCCCGGGACAGCGTCCAGGAGGCGTGGCCGCTGCCTGAGGACAAGTCCTCGATGTGCCCTCTGACGCTGGCACGAGCGTGTTCTGGACCCGTGCCGTGCCCCCAGGCAGCTGGGGAGTTGTCTGCCGTGTAGTCCGGCGGGCCACCAGGAGAATCTGACCCAGTGTCCTGGATGGGCCAGTTCCCAGTCGTGCGCTCGTGGCCCAGACCAGACCCGGGCTGGTGTGTGGAGCCAGCCACGCGGGCCCGTCTGTCCTCCGTGCCCTGAGTGGGCGCAGATGAGAGAGGGCGCGGTTGCTCCGTCCGCTTTTCTCCCCTCTCGCCCCCGTGCGGGGAGCCGTCCAGCGGGGCCTGGCTGGACTGAGCCCGTGCCGGACACGGTGCTCAGTTGCCGTCCTGGAGGGCCCAGAGGATTGCTCGAGGTGTGCCCACCAGGCCCCTCCCCTGAGACAGGGGGCTGGCTGGGTGCCGTCAGGCTCTTTCTTGGCTGCCCCTGGAACCCGGAGGTGGCCCTTGCCTGGTTCCTGGATCCTTTCACTTCCCCTTCCTCGTCGCCTTGCCGTGTGGAAGGGAAGGGCCGCTCTTAGCCCGCCAGCCCTGGCCAAGGAGGGGAACCCACTTGGAGGGTGGGGTGGCACCAAGGCCTTGCGCGGCCCAACGCACAAGGGGGGACGGCGGGCCCTCGCCCTGGCCCCGGTGCCACCCGTTTCCCTTGGTCGGGATTCTTTGTGGCCTAGGCAGGCAGGCGCCCATGCTGTCTCCGCACTGACCTAGGCACCCACCCACATGAGGCGTCGGGAGGTGTGGGGCCGGGAGAACATTTCTCTGCCTGGTTTCCTAGGCGGAGGCAGGTGTGTTGTCGGCAAAGACCCTCACTCAGGCCAAGTGTGTGATGTCTCTTCTTCTTCCGCAGACGCCGAGCCCGGCACCCGGGAACCTGTTCCGGACGTGCCGCTCCCAACCATGACTCCCAGCACCGAGGCTGACCACGACCACGACCACGACCACGACCACGACCACGACCACGACCACGGTAGGGGCCCGTGTGCCTTGTGTCCTCTGCCCCTGGGAGCCCGCTGGGCTGCCGGGGCTCCTTGAGCGAGAACGGGCTTTCCTATTGCCTCCGGGACCGGGAAGGTGTCGCCATGCGATTCCTTGTCCCGAAACGCTGGCCTGTGCTCTGGAGCTGCGGGGACGTCCTCGGGGCTCTGCCCGGGAAGGATGTGCTCCCTGGGGAGAGAGGGGCCGCGGTGCGAGTCAGGCGCTCCGAGACGGGGCCGTGTGTCCTCCCGGGTTCTCTGGTTGGCTGCACGCTGCCTGGGCCTGTGCGCAGGTTGTCCGTTTCTCTGCGTGGTGGTCTGCTAAGCCGTGCGGGAGGGGCGTAGGCTTCCCCGCCCCCCACGTCTGCTCCCGCCATGACCCCGGGGGTCTGGTGCAGCACGCCCAGCCCGCATGCCTGGCGTTGCCACGGAGGCTGCGAGTGCAGAAGCCTCATGGGACCCGGCGTGGAGTGCCCCACTGCCCCTGGTGGCCCAGTGTGCGCAGCGGACTTAGGCGCGGGCACGCTGGGCTCCGCGAGGGTGGTGCTCTGTGCCTCTGCCTCTCCTGAGACGTCCTTGCCTTCCTCTTGGCGTTGGCTGGTCTCCGAGCTCCCGGGACAGCGTCCAGGAGGCGTGGCCGCTGCCTGAGGACAAGTCCTCGATGTGCCCTCTGACGCTGGCACGAGCGTGTTCTGGACCCGTGCCGTGCCCCCAGGCAGCTGGGGAGTTGTCTGCCGTGTAGTCCGGCGGGCCACCAGGAGAATCTGACCCAGTGTCCTGGATGGGCCAGTTCCCAGTCGTGCGCTCGTGGCCCAGACCAGACCCGGGCTGGTGTGTGGAGCCAGCCACGCGGGCCCGTCTGTCCTCCGTGCCCTGAGTGGGCGCAGATGAGAGAGGGCGCGGTTGCTCCGTCCGCTTTTCTCCCCTCTCGCCCCCGTGCGGGGAGCCGTCCAGCGGGGCCTGGCTGGACTGAGCCCGTGCCGGACACGGTGCTCAGTTGCCGTCCTGGAGGGCCCAGAGGATTGCTCGAGGTGTGCCCACCAGGCCCCTCCCCTGAGACAGGGGGCTGGCTGGGTGCCGTCAGGCTCTTTCTTGGCTGCCCCTGGAACCCGGAGGTGGCCCTTGCCTGGTTCCTGGATCCTTTCACTTCCCCTTCCTCGTCGCCTTGCCGTGTGGAAGGGAAGGGCCGCTCTTAGCCCGCCAGCCCTGGCCAAGGAGGGGAACCCACTTGGAGGGTGGGGTGGCACCAAGGCCTTGCGCGGCCCAACGCACAAGGGGGGACGGCGGGCCCTCGCCCTGGCCCCGGTGCCACCCGTTTCCCTTGGTCGGGATTCTTTGTGGCCTAGGCAGGCAGGCGCCCATGCTGTCTCCGCACTGACCTAGGCACCCACCCACATGAGGCGTCGGGAGGTGTGGGGCCGGGAGAACATTTCTCTGCCTGGTTTCCTAGGCGGAGGCAGGTGTGTTGTCGGCAAAGACCCTCACTCAGGCCAAGTGTGTGATGTCTCTTCTTCTTCCGCAGACGCCGAGCCCGGCACCCGGGAACCTGTTCCGGACGTGCCGCTCCCAACCATGACTCCCAGCACCGAGGCTGACCACGACCACGACCACGACCACGACCACGGTAGGGGCCCGTGTGCCTTGTGTCCTCTGCCCCTGGGAGCCCGCTGGGCTGCCGGGGCTCCTTGAGCGAGAACGGGCTTTCCTATTGCCTCCGGGACCGGGAAGGTGTCGCCATGCGATTCCTTGTCCCGAAACGCTGGCCTGTGCTCTGGAGCTGCGGGGACGTCCTCGGGGCTCTGCCCGGGAAGGATGTGCTCCCTGGGGAGAGAGGGGCCGCGGTGCGAGTCAGGCGCTCCGAGACGGGGCCGTGTGTCCTCCCGGGTTCTCTGGTTGGCTGCACGCTGCCTGGGCCTGTGCGCAGGTTGTCCGTTTCTCTGCGTGGTGGTCTGCTAAGCCGTGCGGGAGGGGCGTAGGCTTCCCCGCCCCCCACGTCTGCTCCCGCCATGACCCCGGGGGTCTGGTGCAGCACGCCCAGCCCGCATGCCTGGCGTTGCCACGGAGGCTGCGAGTGCAGAAGCCTCATGGGACCCGGCGTGGAGTGCCCCACTGCCCCTGGTGGCCCAGTGTGCGCAGCGGACTTAGGCGCGGGCACGCTGGGCTCCGCGAGGGTGGTGCTCTGTGCCTCTGCCTCTCCTGAGACGTCCTTGCCTTCCTCTTGGCGTTGGCTGGTCTCCGAGCTCCCGGGACAGCGTCCAGGAGGCGTGGCCGCTGCCTGAGGACAAGTCCTCGATGTGCCCTCTGACGCTGGCACGAGCGTGTTCTGGACCCGTGCCGTGCCCCCAGGCAGCTGGGGAGTTGTCTGCCGTGTAGTCCGGCGGGCCACCAGGAGAATCTGACCCAGTGTCCTGGATGGGCCAGTTCCCAGTCGTGCGCTCGTGGCCCAGACCGGACCCGGGCTGGTGTGTGGAGCCAGCCACGCGGGCCCGTCTGTCCTCCGTGCCCTGAGTGGGCGCAGATGAGAGAGGGCGCGGTTGCTCCGTCCGCTTTTCTCCCCTCTCGCCCCCGTGCGGGGAGCCGTCCAGCGGGGCCTGGCTGGACTGAGCCCGTGCCGGACACGGTGCTCAGTTGCCGTCCTGGAGGGCCCAGAGGATTGCTCGAGGTGTGCCCACCAGGCCCCTCCCCTGAGACAGGGGCCTGGCTGGGTGCCGTCAGGGTCTTTCTTGGCTGCCCCTGGAACCCGGAGGTGGCCCTTGCCTGGTTCCTGGATCCTTTCACTTCCCCTTCCTCGTCGCCTTGCCGTGTGGAAGGGAAGGGCCGCTCTTAGCCCGCCAGCCCTGGCCAAGGAGGGGAACCCACTTGGAGGGTGGGGTGGCACCAAGGCCTTGCGCGGCCCAACGCACAAGGGGGGACGGCGCGCCCTCGCCCTGGCCCCGGTGCCACCAGTTTCCCTTGGTCGGGATTCTTTGTGGCCTAGGCAGGCAGGCGCCCATGCTGTCTCCGCACTGACCTAGGCACCCACCCACATGAGGCGTCGGGAGGTGTGGGGCCGGGAGAACATTTCTCTGCCTGGTTTCCTAGGCGGAGGCAGGTGTGTTGTCGGCAAAGACCCTCACTCAGGCCAAGTGTGTGATGTCTCTTCTTCTTCCGCAGACGCCGAGCCCGGCACCCGGGAACCTGTTCCGGACGTGCCGCTCCCAACCATGACTCCCAGCACCGAGGCTGACCACGACCACGACCACGACCACGGTAGGGGCCCGTGTGCCTTGTGTCCTCTGCCCCTGGGAGCCCGCTGGGCTGCCGGGGCTCCTTGAGCGAGAACGGGCTTTCCTATTGCCTCCGGGACCGGGAAGGTGTCGCCATGCGATTCCTTGTCCCGAAACGCTGGCCTGTGCTCTGGAGCTGCGGGGACGTCCTCGGGGCTCTGCCCGGGAAGGATGTGCTCCCTGGGGAGAGAGGGGCCGCGGTGCGAGTCAGGCGCTCCGAGACGGGGCCGTGTGTCCTCCCGGGTGCTCTGGTTGGCTGCACGCTGCCTGGGCCTGTGCGCAGGTTGTCCGTTTCTCTGCGTGGTGGTCTGCTAAGCTGTGCGGGAGGGGCGTAGGCTTCCCCGCCCCCCACGTCTGCTCCCGCCATGACCCCGGGGGTCTGGTGCAGCACGCCCAGCCCGCATGCCTGGCGTTGCCACGGAGGCTGCGAGTGCAGAAGCCTCATGGGACCCGGCGTGGAGTGCCCCACTGCCCCTGGTGGCCCAGTGTGCGCAGCGGACTTAGGCGCGGGCACGCTGGGCTCCGCGAGGGTGGTGCTCTGTGCCTCTGCCTCTCCTGAGACGTCCTTGCCTTCCTCTTGGCGTTGGCTGGTCTCCGAGCTCCCGGGACAGCGTCCAGGAGGCGTGGCCGCTGCCTGAGGACAAGTCCTCGATGTGCCCTCTGACGCTGGCACGAGCGTGTTCTGGACCCGTGCCGTGCCCCCAGGCAGCTGGGGAGTTGTCTGCCGTGTAGTCCGGCGGGCCACCAGGAGAATCTGACCCAGTGTCCTGGATGGGCCAGTTCCCAGTCGTGCGCTCGTGGCCCAGACCAGACCCGGGCTGGTGTGTGGAGCCAGCCACGCGGGCCCGTCTGTCCTCCGTGCCCTGAGTGGGCGCAGATGAGAGAGGGCGCGGTTGCTCCGTCCGCTTTTCTCCCCTCTCGCCCCCGTGCGGGGAGCCGTCCAGCGGGGCCTGGCTGGACTGAGCCCGTGCCGGACACGGTGCTCAGTTGCCGTCCTGGAGGGCCCAGAGGATTGCTCGAGGTGTGCCCACCAGGCCCCTCCCCTGAGACAGGGGGCTGGCTGGGTGCCGTCAGGCTCTTTCTTGGCTGCCCCTGGAACCCGGAGGTGGCCCTTGCCTGGTTCCTGGATCCTTTCACTTCCCCTTCCTCGTCGCCTTGCCGTGTGGAAGGGAAGGGCCGCTCTTAGCCCGCCAGCCCTGGCCAAGGAGGGGAACCCACTTGGAGGGTGGGGTGGCACCAAGGCCTTGCGCGGCCCAACGCACAAGGGGGGACGGCGCGGCCTCGCCCTGGCCCCGGTGCCACCAGTTTCCCTTGGTCGGGATTCTTTGTGGCCTAGGCAGGCAGGCGCCCATGCTGTCTCCGCACTGACCTAGGCACCCACCCACATGAGGCGTCGGGAGGTGTGGGGCCGGGAGAACATTTCTCTGCCTGGTTTCCTAGGCGGAGGCAGGTGTGTTGTCGGCAAAGACCCTCACTCAGGCCAAGTGTGTGATGTCTCTTCTTCTTCCGCAGACGCCGAGCCCGGCACCCGGGAACCTGTTCCGGACGTGCCGCTCCCAACCATGACTCCCAGCACCGAGGCTGACCACGACCACGACCACGACCACGACCACGACCACGACCACGGTAGGGGCCCGTGTGCCTTGTGTCCTCTGCCCCTGGGAGCCCGCTGGGCTGCCGGGGCTCCTTGAGCGAGAACGGGCTTTCCTATTGCCTCCGGGACCGGGAAGGTGTCGCCATGCGATTCCTTGTCCCGAAACGCTGGCCTGTGCTCTGGAGCTGCGGGGACGTCCTCGGGGCTCTGCCCGGGAAGGATGTGCTCCCTGGGGAGAGAGGGGCCGCGGTGCGAGTCAGGCGCTCCGAGACGGGGCCGTGTGTCCTCCCGGGTGCTCTGGTTGGCTGCACGCTGCCTGGGCCTGTCCGCAGGTTGTCCGTTTCTCTGCGTGGTGGTCTGCTAAGCCGTGCGGGAGGGGCGTAGGCTTCCCCGCCCCCCACGTCTGCTCCCGCCATGACCCCGGGGGTCTGGTGCAGCACGCCCAGCCCGCATGCCTGGCGTTGCCACGGAGGCTGCGAGTGCAGAAGCCTCATGGGACCCGGCGTGGAGTGCCCCACTGCCCCTGGTGGCCCAGTGTGCGCAGCGGACTTAGGCGCGGGCACGCTGGGCTCCGCGAGGGTGGTGCTCTGTGCCTCTGCCTCTCCTGAGACGTCCTTGCCTTCCTCTTGGCGTTGGCTGGTCTCCGAGCTCCCGGGACAGCGTCCAGGAGGCGTGGCCGCTGCCTGAGGACAAGTCCTCGATGTGCCCTCTGACGCTGGCACGAGCGTGTTCTGGACCCGTGCCGTGCCCCCAGGCAGCTGGGGAGTTGTCTGCCGTGTAGTCCGGCGGGCCACCAGGAGAATCTGACCCAGTGTCCTGGATGGGCCAGTTCCCAGTCGTGCGCTCGTGGCCCAGACCGGACCCGGGCTGGTGTGTGGAGCCAGCCACGCGGGCCCGTCTGTCCTCCGTGCCCTGAGTGGGCGCAGATGAGAGAGGGCGCGGTTGCTCCGTCCGCTTTTCTCCCCTCTCGCCCCCGTGCGGGGAGCCGTCCAGCGGGGCCTGGCTGGACTGAGCCCGTGCCGGAAATGGTGCTCAGTTGACGTCCTGGAGGGCCCAGAGGATTGCTCGAGGTGTGCCCACCAGGCCCCTCCCCTGAGACAGGGGGCTGGCTGGGTGCCGTCAGGCTCTTTCTTGGCTGCCCCTGGAACCCGGAGGTGGCCCTTGCCTGGTTCCTGGATCCTTTCACTTCCCCTTCCTCGTCGCCTTGCCGTGTGGAAGGGAAGGGCCGCTCTTAGCCCGCCAGCCCTGGCCAAGGAGGGGAACCCACTTGGAGGGTGGGGTGGCACCAAGGCCTTGCGCGGCCCAACGCACAAGGGGGGACTGCGGGCCCTCGCCCTGGCCCCGGTGCCACCAGTTTCCCTTGGTCGGGATTCTTTGTGGCCTAGGCAGGCAGGCGCCCATGCTGTCTCCGCACTGACCTAGGCACCCACCCACATGAGGCGTCGGGAGGTGTGGGGCCGGGAGAACATTTCTCTGCCTGGTTTCCTAGGCGGAGGCAGGTGTGTTGTCGGCAAAGACCCTCACTCAGGCCAAGTGTGTGATGTCTCTTCTTCTTCCGCAGACGCCGAGCCCGGCACCCGGGAACCTGTTCCGGACGTGCCGCTCCCAACCATGACTCCCAGCACCGAGGCTGACCACGACCACGACCACGACCACGACCACGACCACGACCACGGTAGGGGCCCGTGTGCCTTGTGTCCTCTGCCCCTGGGAGCCCGCTGGGCTGCCGGGGCTCCTTGAGCGAGAACGGGCTTTCCTATTGCCTCCGGGACCGGGAAGGTGTCGCCATGCGATTCCTTGTCCCGAAACGCTGGCCTGTGCTCTGGAGCTGCGGGGACGTCCTCGGGGCTCTGCCCGGGAAGGATGTGCTCCCTGGGGAGAGAGGGGCCGCGGTGCGAGTCAGGCGCTCCGAGACGGGGCCGTGTGTCCTCCCGGGTGCTCTGGTTGGCTGCACGCTGCCTGGGCCTGTGCGCAGGTTGTCCGTTTCTCTGCGTGGTGGTCTGCTAAGCCGTGCGGGAGGGGCGTAGGCTTCCCCGCCCCCCACGTCTGCTCCCGCCATGACCCCGGGGGTCTGGTGCAGCACGCCCAGCCCGCATGCCTGGCGTTGCCACGGAGGCTGCGAGTGCAGAAGCCTCATGGGACCCGGCGTGGAGTGCCCCACTGCCCCTGGTGGCCCAGTGTGCGCAGCGGACTTAGGCGCGGGCACGCTGGGCTCCGCGAGGGTGGTGCTCTGTGCCTCTGCCTCTCCTGAGACGTCCTTGCCTTCCTCTTGGCGTTGGCTGGTCTCCGAGCTCCCGGGACAGCGTCCAGGAGGCGTGGCCGCTGCCTGAGGACAAGTCCTCGATGTGCCCTCTGACGCTGGCACGAGCGTGTTCTGGACCCGTGCCGTGCCCCCAGGCAGCTGGGGAGTTGTCTGCCGTGTAGTCCGGCGGGCCACCAGGAGAATCTGACCCAGTGTCCTGGATGGGCCAGTTCCCAGTCGTGCGCTCGTGGCCCAGACCGGACCCGGGCTGGTGTGTGGAGCCAGCCACGCGGGCCCGTCTGTCCTCCGTGCCCTGAGTGGGCGCAGATGAGAGAGGGCGCGGTTGCTCCGTCCGCTTTTCTCCCCTCTCGCCCCCGTGCGGGGAGCCGTCCAGCGGGGCCTGGCTGGACTGAGCCCGTGCCGGACACGGTGCTCAGTTGCCGTCCTGGAGGGCCCAGAGGATTGCTCGAGGTGTGCCCACCAGGCCCCTCCCCTAGACAGGGGGCTGGCTGGGTGCTGTCAGGCTCTTTCTTGGCTGCCCCTGGAACCCGGAGGTGGCCCTTGCCTGGTTCCTGGATCCTTTCACTTCCCCTTCCTCGTCGCTTTGCCGTGTGGAAGGGAAGGGCCGCTCTTAGCCCGCCAGCCCTGGCCAAGGAGGGGAACCCACTTGGAGGGTGGGGTGGCACCAAGGCCTTGCGCGGCCCAACGCACAAGGGGGGACTGCGGGCCCTCGCCCTGGCCCCGGTGCCACCAGTTTCCCTTGGTCGGGATTCTTTGTGGCCTAGGCAGGCAGGCGCCCATGCTGTCTCCGCACTGACCTAGGCACCCACCCACATGAGGCGTCGGGAGGTGTGGGGCCGGGAGAACATTTCTCTGCCTGGTTTCCTAGGCGGAGGCAGGTGTGTTGTCGGCAAAGACCCTCACTCAGGCCAAGTGTGTGATGTCTCTTCTTCTTCCGCAGACGCCGAGCCCGGCACCCGGGAACCTGTTCCGGACGTGCCGCTCCCAACCATGACTCCCAGCACCGAGGCTGACCACGACCACGACCACGACCACGGTAGGGGCCCGTGTGCCTTGTGTCCTCTGCCCCTGGGAGCCCGCTGGGCTGCCGGGGCTCCTTGAGCGAGAACGGGCTTTCCTATTGCCTCCGGGACCGGGAAGGTGTCGCCATGCGAT
>NW_027208297.1:0-140185 GCF_964237555.1 Oryctolagus cuniculus
GAATGAACCAGCAGATGGGAGATTTCTCTGTCTCTGCCTCTGCTTCTCTGTAATTCTGCCTTCCAAAAAAATAAATAAATCTTTTTAAAAAAGAGAGAAATGGAGAGGGAGATACAGTGACAGAAGAAGATCTTCCCTATGCTGCTTCATTCCCCAAATGATTGTAACAGCCTCACAGTACCTAATCAAAAATCACAGCCCTGGACTCAATCCAAGCTCCTGTATGGATATTAGAATCCAAAGTGCAGCCAAAACTTGCAAGCAGACATTGGATATGAATGTAAGTATCCCAAGCAGCATCTTACTTGCTACACGAAATGCCCACAGCCAAGCCAAACTTTTTTAAATCAGACGTATGAAGAACTCTGATAATTCAATAATAATAAAACAGTAAGTCCTAGGACACATGAAAAATACTTGAAAAGATGTTTTAAAGGAGCTTTATGTATGCCTACTAGTCTCAAGAAAAGAAACTTAACATAAGCCCTATTAATGGAAGTTCAAATTAAAACACTTTCACATATCACTAAATACCAGCAGATTGACTAAATTTAAGAAGACTGAGGATACCAAACATTGGTGAGGATGTGGAATCACTGAAACTTTCATATATTGCTGTTCAGAATATAAATGGAACAACAGTTTGGTGGCTCGAGCAATTTACACAATTAAAACGTGTATCACATGAGTTACCAATTCCACTTCTATGTATTTTCTCAAGAGAAAAGAAAAAAAATACTCACCAATATTTTTACAAGAATTTCACAGAAGATTTATTCATAAGGGTCATTAATTAGGGATTATATTTTTGTATTACCTAGAGTGAATTTATAGAACCACAGATATTCTCATCATTGAAAAATATTAAAAACACCATTCTGGAGAAAATATGGTGAGGTGGTTGTCTTAGATAAGGGCTATTTGAGGGAGTGAATCCAAATGGAGCTTTCTGGAATGATGGAATTATTAGAAATCTCAAGTGTGGTGATTACAGTAATGTTTATATTTATTAAAACTCACCCAACATTGTACTTTGAAGGGATACATTTTATTATCATAAATTATGTCTACACAAGTGCTAAAAATAAGGCATAAACTAAATGGTGCATAAATTTGGTATTTTTGGAAAACTATATCCCATGAGCAAAAGTCCCCCAAATTGAAAATGTTTTCATGAGGAATTAGCTCCCTCACAGATTTCTGTGTGGAATTCAAATTGTCATAGCTTCTGTGGAAGTGAACATGAAGGTTTTTTGGAAACTCTCTGTTCATTATGCTTTGATGCAATGATCCCACATACAGAAAATCTGTCCCATAATATTTAAATTGACAAAAATGAGGATGATTTCTCTCTCCATCTCTCCCTCTTTGTCACACTGTATTTCAAGTAAATAAACCAATAAAATTTTAAAAAGAAAATGGAAAAGGAATGTAGCAAAATTGCATATAATGTGTTAATGTGAGATATATAAATAAAATTATAAGAAATTATCCGAAAGAAATTAACATAGTCACATGAAGTAGAGAATATGTATAGGGACAAAACCATATAAAAGCATTATTTTGGTTTCTCTATACCAAAATTCTATGGCCTTTTTACATGCCAAATTTCAAATTTCAATGACCTTTATGTCCCTTGCATTTCCAAATATTTTAAATTAATATGAGAGAGAGAGAATAAGTCTTCCATCTGCTGATCCACTTCTGAAGTGCTCACAAAACTTGGGGTGAGGTGGACTGAAGCCAGGAATCTAGAATTGAATTTAGGTTTCCCATGTGGATGCAGGGACCACGTACCTGCTGCCTCCCAGGGTATGCACTGGTCAAAAGCAGAGTTGGAAATAGAGCCTGGACTCAAACCCAGCTACTCTGATATAAAATGCGGTCAACCCAAGTAGCGGTGAAAAGTAACATTGTGGCAGGGATGGCAGGGTCAGTGCCAGGATGTCCAATGTGGCAAGGGCAGGTGGTGGGGAAGGCTGTGACAGGATTTCAGATGGCAGCAGGGACATCACAGATACCAAAGAGGGAGATTTGCAAGGAACATAACTCTCATTCAAACTCCACATGCTGTAATCAGGGAGGGCCCATGATCTGGCCTTCTGGTTTGGTGTTGCTCTTATTGGCTCCATAAAGACCATGTGGCTATGCCTGGCCATGACAGATCCCCTGTCACACTGTTACAAGATCTGGTGCCTGCTCCAATCATCACCATTTGCCAAGGCTGGAGGAATGCTTTCAGGAACATCTCAGCTTTGTGAACTTGGAACTTTCTATACCGTACGGATAGCAGTTGCTGCCCATGTCCTGGACCTCAACACATGTAATTTTCATATTTTATGTAAGATCACATCAGGGGAACCATCATCCTGACCTTGATTTGACATCTGCTGTCAGCCCTGTTGGGCTTGACAACTGCACCTGGGTGGGATGGCAGGAGAAGAACAGCTGCTAATGAGCCCAGCTGGCTGGAAACTCCATTTCAACTATCATGCCTTGGTTACCATGGATTTGGAAAGCTGTTTTTTTAGTAAATTATATATTTTTGGAAATGAACCAGTGTCAGTTGACAGACTTCCTGAAAAAACCAGCCAGGTGGGCTCAGCCAGCTACCCCTTCTCTCCTTAGACTCAGAGGCTCAGTGGTGATGGGTAGCCCTGATGAGTAGCCAGGGAAGATTGAAGGCAAGCCCTGGGGGACCCCTCTCAACCAGACTTTCCTTCACATTTGAATGTACAACCCACCGCAACTGTCAGAAAGCCTCCACCCTTAGGCCCTGCTTTCTGCTGTTATGCTGTCTCTCAGGCCTCAGGCCCCTCTCCCACCGCACACTAAGAGCTGGAACAGGTGGCCTGGAGGGAAGGACACCATGGGCCACTTGGGGTAGACATAGAAACATCAACATCTGTCACAGAAGATGTCCCGTCCTCTTCATTCACAGCTAATGTTAGGCTCATGTTTCCCTCCATATACATGGCTGCTACAGTCCAACTGCCATGACGGCATTTTGCTCCCTCCCTTCCATGGCAGGGATCAGGCAGAGACCTCATCCTCCAAGTACAGGAAAAATAGAAAAAATAAATAGAGGAAATATATAAATTCAAACAATAAATATGGTATATAGAATGTAACACTGTGTGACATTTAAAAATGTTACAAAAGCACTTTTATAGAATTATAATTAATATATATCAGTTGGATACAGTAACACAATGGAAACCAGTAACTTTATTACTCTGTTATTGATTCTGAAACAGACAACGAAGATAGACTTATTTATTTGATGGGAGGAATGTCTCTGAAAGAGTGGAGATTGAAATGATACCATACACTGCCTTTAAGAGTTTTTCACTATGTTGTTTTTCACAATGTTGATGTCTCAAATTAAAATGTTTAACTCATTAGATTAAAGCTAGAACATCTTATCAACCCCATCACACCACACTCCTTGTCAACCTCCCAAATTCACCATCTCTGTATATTAGGAAAATGATTTTTACCTAAAAGTATACACACTATATGATAATCATTTTATTTTCAATGTTCATTTTGATCTTCTGCTTTGTTTCAGTTTTTTTGTTTTCAAATAATTTATTTTCCATCCATAATCATATTTTAGGCCCTATGTTTTTAATGTTCATTTTCCATGTGATACCTTCAAATGTATTAATATTGGATTATTATTTTTCAATTCATTTTTGCCTTTTTAATTTTATTTTTAAATAGAGAACACAGAGCTAACTTTGAACATTTTGCTATATTTTTCATGTGTATCAACAAGACTTGCATAAAATCTGTTAGCGTATCTTGCTTAATAGCTGCTACTGTAATTCACAATACATGAGCAAAAAACTCAAGGGGCTTCCATAGCCTTGGAAACTCATGACTGGTGCAGAAGGAGATTACTGATGCCATAAACAGGAGTGTCAATTGGTAAAGTCAACAACAGGAGTCACTGTGCACTTACTCCTCATGTAGGATCTCTGTCCTTAATGTGCTGTACATTGAGACTTAATGCTATAACGAGTACTCAAACAGTATATTTCACTTTGTGTTTCTATGGGGGTGCAAACTGTTGAAATCTTTACTTAATGTATACTAAACTGATCTTCTGTTAAAAAAAAAAGAAGAAATTATCAATTCCCAACTTGACTCTCACTGAGATTAAACATGACAATAGGTCTGATCTGATTTCATCATCATTTAAAAAATCATCAATTATTTTTCACTTTATGTTTCTGTGTGGGAGCAAACTGTTGAAATCTTTACTTAATGTATGCTAAACTGATCTTCTGTATATAAAGAGAATCGAAAATGAATCTTGATGTGAATGGAAGGGGAGAGGGAGTGGGAAAAGGGAGGGTTGCGGGTGGGAGGGACATTATGGGGGGGAAGCCTTTGTAATCCATAAGCCGTATTTTGGAAATTTATATTCATTAAATAAAAGTTAAAAAAAAAGAATAAATCATGGGATTGAGCTTCATTCAGATGTAGTGAATATGCAAAGGAAAAACTGGAGAGAAAGTTTTTATATGAGCAAAAATGACATTTTGAGATTCAATGATTGTTTATAGCCCTTGTCTCTACTTTTGAGGAACAATGTTATTTTCTGCTTACTCTTTGTTGAATTCTTTACTTAATTTAGGATTAATCTTATGAGTGTAAAATAAACTGAAAATAGATTATGAAAATTAAAGCATGAGAAAGGAGGAGGAAGGATGGTAGCATGGGTAGGAAGTATTCCTGTGTGCCCAAATTTGTATATTTGAATTTTGTTTACCTTAAAAAATAAATTAAAAGGGAATGGCACTGTGGCACAGTAGGTTAATTCTCCACCTGAAGTGCTGGCATCCCATATGGACGCCAGTTCTAGTCCAGGTTGCTCCTCTTCCAATCCAGCTCTCTGTTATGTTCTGGGAAAGCAGCAGATGGCCCAAGTGCTTAGGCCCCTGCACATGCGTGAGAGACTGGGAAGAAGCTCCTGGTTCCTGGCTTCTGATCAGCCTAGCTCCTGCCATTGAATTAATCAGTGGATGTTAACCAGTTGATGCTAACCAGTGGATGGAAGACCTCTCTCTGTGTCTCTCCCCCTCACTGTCTGTAACTCTACCTGTTAAGTAAATAAATAAAATCTTTAAAAATTAATTAATTAATTAATTAATTAAAATGGAAAAAAGAAAAAAGTATGTGAAACCAAATCAGATTACTCTGCTGGAATTTCATCAATGACTGTTAACTTCCCATTAGAGTTGTAATTGTGCTGCTCATTCTAACACTTAGGAATGATCTTTCTTCCTAGCATTCCTCTATTAACTGGACACCTAGACTCTAGTAACCAGAGGTAATTAGGAAAAAAATCTCATGAGCACACTGTGTGGGATTAAAGAGAAACTTTAATTTCAGTTTCTAAAGTGCAAAAGGATAGTATTTGCCAAGATAATCTGATGTAAAGATGAAGAAAATGATCATAATGGGCAAAGAGTACACAGAAAAATCTCAGAACAATCTGGAATTATGTCAGTGTACTACATTTTGGTGAAGATCAAAGGTGTAGTTAAAAAAGAGACCAAAGAGTAAGAAGAGTTACTGACCTTGTAAAACAAAGACAGTGATCTTGTGAGGAAGAAATTAATGTTTTATACAATTCAACCATAATTCCAAGTTCTGATATTTGCATTTTAGAGATGAAAATGAGATTTATTTATTTTTAAAGTTAGAGAGTGAAGGAGAGACAAAGTGGGAGTTCTTCCATTTGCTGGTTAACTCCCTAGATAGACACAATAGCCAGCACTAGGCCAGGCTGAAGCCAAGAGCTAAGAGCTTCATCTAGGTCTTCCACATGGGTGACTTGTGGCCAAAGGAGCCATCTTCTGTTGCTTTTCCCAGGTCAGTAACAGGGAACTGTATTGGAAGCATAATAGCTGGGGCATGAACCAGTGCCCACATGAGATGCTGGCATTGCAGGAAGTAGCTTTATCCACTATGTCACGACAGCCCCACAAAAATATTTTTAAGTTTTTAACATCATAAGAATTTTTATTTGAAAATAACATTTTCTCATGTAAATCACATTTAGGTGCCTATGACCTACATTCTTGACCTTAAATTCCAACCAGGGTCAAATCTAGCTAAGGTAAGAACATACACCATGAATTATCAGGATGACCTCGATGAGGATTCCCTTATGCCACTGATCCCTGAGACTCTTTGAATCTTTCCTGAAATCATTGATCACAATGAAGTGACTGGCATAGCCTGCTACAATCTTCCCCTGAGTCAGGCAGCCTCTCTGGGTGTCTATCTAGGTCACTGAGGGTTAAACCATACTGCAGCATGAGCTGCCAGGCCTGGAAGGAAGTGGGAATACAAACAAGGTTCAGATTCTCCTGTTTCACTCTTTCAGCTGTGGAGACAAAACCATATCCGAGGTGTTTCACTCTCCTCACTTTTCTTGTCACCGGTATATTTGCTCAAACCCTGCAGAAGGGACAGGGTCCGTCTCCCACTAATAATAGCTGCCTTTCACTCTGTGTCCTTACCTATTCGCTGCACAGCATGGGCAACTGTAGAACCACTTCCAATTCCCATCACTTGGTTATTCCTCACATGGTTCTCCACCGCTCTGCAACCCTCTTGGCATCCTTGGCCTTGACATCATGGAGGGGGCTGTGCAGACTTTGCTGCCGTCCAGGACACTGGTGCTGGTGATGCCGGTAGCAACACAAGTCCCAGTCTGTGTATGTCCCAGCGGCTGCACGTGGGAGCCCAAAAGGCCTGAGCTATTCCTGCCTCCACCAGAGGCCGCACCCCCGGCCGGCCCAGGCAGCGAGGCCAGTAGAGAGTGCTGAAGGCTTATTTCATATTTCTCTAGCTTCTTGTTACCATTCAAGGTGCCAGAAGTTATTTACACTTAACTATTCCCTCTAACTGAACTGGGGTCAAATGTTTTTAAACAACTATTGTTCATTCAAAATGCACACTAATAGAAAGCAATCAATAATATAATTTTATAGATTTGCTATCGATCTAAAAAAAGGCTACTAATGACAAGGAAAAGAAATAATCACTGGCTTAACTTACAGCGATTTTTTTTTTGTAAGATACCTAGTTAGAAGTTACAAACACTTTATCTTCAAGCTCCCCTTCAGACAATGTGGCTGTTGGGCCAGGGAGAAGCGGTGGGGCAAGGAGCCAGGGAACAACTGAAAGAGGGAATACGGAGAGGCCCAAAGGAGAAGGGAGCCCGCCCAGCCGAGGAGTCTCCTTGGAGAAGGAAAACTGGCTGCGCTAGAGGGCCCGGGACAGGGAATGATGGCATCTGAGCAGGACGCGGTCACTGCCGGTCAGGGCGCCCCTCACTCCCCCAGGCTCCGGGTGGTGAGGAGAGTGGCCCGGCCCACTGTGCAGCACCCAGCGCTGCCATCGCCGCCCCCGTAGCACAAATAAAAGGCGAGGGTTCAGCCTCTGCCTGGGCTCCGCGTCAGGCTCGCCCCACTGTCTTCTAACTTTACCTCGGGATTTGGCGCCAAAGCGGCCTTCAGACAGGGTCCAAGACTGGGGAGCAGCAAGCAGCGAGCCCAGCTCTTGTAGTGGGCAGGTGCAGGGAAGATACTGAAGTGCAGAGGAGGGCGGCCTGTGAGTGCCGCCGGAGTCACAGGGACAGAGGCGTGTGAACTGGTCAGCTTCTCTGATCCTGATGCCACCGCTGCCCCCACGCTGGGAGGAGGCCAACGTTCCTCTTCCCGGTGTCAGTGTCGCCCCGGAGAGGGGCGGGTGAGCACGCCATTGGCTCACGGGTGTGGGTTGGTCCATCTGGGCCCCTGAGTGTGGGCCGGGGTTCGGACGGTGCGGCCCCAGTCTGCCTGGGCTGGAAGTGACGCAACCCGAGACATCTGAGCATCATAAAGCCTAGCAGACACTGTGGCTGTGATCCAAGCTCTGAGCCGAGGTCAGCGGGGAGGGGACTGCTCGGTGCTGAGAGCCTCTGCTGGGCCTCCCGTAGCGTGGATCTCTGAGGCGCTAAGGAAGGAAATTTTGGGAAAAGAAGCAGCGACCCTCGCCCGCGCGCTGATTTGCACAGCCTCACCATGAAACAGAACGCCTGAGGTCGGAAGTGGTGGCCATCCTGGGTAGGTATGGGGACTTTTTGTTAGTTCCTGGCTGCATTTTTTTAAGATTTATTTATATTATTTAAAATCAGAGTTACACACAGAGAAGGAGAGGCAGAGAGAGATAGAGAGGTCTTCCATCTGTTGATTCACTCCCCACTTGGGCACAACAGCCCGAGCTGCACCAAAGTGAAGCCAGGAGCCAGGAGCTTCTTCCAGGTTTCCCACGTGGGTGCAGCTGCCCAAGGACCTGGGCCATCTTCTACACTTTCCCAAGACATAGCAGAGAGCTAGATCAGAAGTGGAGCAGCCAGGTCTTGAACTGGCGCCCATATGGAATGCTGGAACTGCAGGGGTCTTTACCCACTATACCACAGGGCTGGCCCTATTACCTGGATGCTGGTTTTTATTTCATCTTCAAGGACCTGAGATTGTGTTACAGGTGTTCCTTGTACATCTCTGCCTTCTTCATTAGGATTGTCATTTGTCTGGAAAGGTACAGCAGGTTTTGATCCTAGACATGCAGGCTGTACCTGCCTTCATCCTCATGCTTTGTATGTCACAGAATCTACACCAATAGATTTCTTTCCTCTCTGTATTTTCTTCCACATTAGGAACAAGTACTGACTCCAAGATGGATGAACTAACTTTTTCCTTCAACATTTCCCATTTGGGCTTTTTATCAGCTTCCCCCACCCAACCAGTCCATAAGCTTGTAATATTTCTGTTTGATAGGAAATGCTTGAAACACACCTGTTTTTTCTTCCTGCTTGTTCTAACTTTGCAGAGTAGGGAAAAAAGCTAGATTTGTGTAACTTTAGGGTGAACCATAAATCCTGAAACTGGAGAGAGTCAACAGATGTTACTGTCAAATCATTTTCTGGTAAGACTGTTTTCTCTAACTTATATGCGAGGTGCCTAAGGTAACACAATATTTGTATCATGAGTCCTTAAAAACAGCACTCCATTGTGCTTGTGTACTCTGAATGAATTAAGTTTTTTTTTTTTTTTTGACAGGCAGAATGGATAGTGAGAGAGAGAGACAGAGAGAAAGTTCTTCCTTTGCCGTTGGTTCACCCTCCAATGGCTGCCATGGCTGGCGCACTGTGACCAGCGCACCATGCTGATCTGAAGCCAGGAGCCAGGTGCTTCTCCTGGTCTCCCATGGGGTGCAGGGCCCAAGCACATGGGCCATCCTCCACTGCCCTCCCAGGCCACAGCAGAGAGCTGACCTGGAAGAGGGGCAGCCGGGACAGAATCTGGTGCCCTGACGGGGACTAGAACCTAGTGTGTCGGTGCTGCAAGGCGGAGGATTAGCCTAGTGAGCCGCGGCGCCAGCCCATGAGTTAAGTTTTTAATATTAAGTAATTCTTCCATATGTAGTGTAAAATTTACATATGAATGAGGGGGTTTTGAGACTGCACTTGTGCTAGATTTTAAGATAGATAATGTCTTTGTGTTACTTATAAGTTTCTGATTTCTTTCATGCAATACTAGCTGTGAATGAAATCCTGTTACTTCCATTTTACTGAGGTGCTGCAACTGACCCAGATGAGAAATGTGCCCCATGTTACAGGTGCAATTTGCAAAAACATAGTTGTGATCTAACCCTTTGGACATGTCTGTTCAGGCAACCAGCTGTATCAATTTACCCCATTTGTAACAGTGTTCAGATTTTCTTTTAAAGACTAGTTGTTTAATATTGAAAATATTGTTAAGGATTCATAACCTTTATTCGCTTGCCCAACTCTTGTTTCCCTGGAAGAAGATGCCCATGTGTGCATGCACACAGATTATGCATAGTGTCGGCTAAAGTCAGCACTGCTGTGGCCATTTGCTGTTGTTCTCATGTTTTGATTAGAGGTTTTTTTAATGAGAACTTTAAAAGGGTTTATGACACTTATTGTTTTATGGTAAAAGAATACAAGTGGTATGGCAATGTGTGTGTTCCTATTAATAATCATCCAAAGTTTTGTTAGCAGTCTGAAATGAAAGAGTTTGATTAGGGAGTTACTTCAGAACTGTCAGGCTCCTAGAGGTTTCTAAAACAGTAAGCTTTGGGTGAGGCAGTGCATGTGCACTTCTTAGCATCACAGGTAATTCTGATGCGCACTGATCTCATTCCAAACATACATGACAAAAGATAACAAAACTGTGGATGTCTCACCTTCTGAAATGCAGTTTAGGAACTTTTAAAATCTTTGATCCTTTTAGGAAATTATATATTGATAGAGAGGTCAGTGCTAAGTGATGATACATCCAACAATCCTCAGCCCTTTTACCCCCTAACCACACTGGGACCCTATGGGATATGCTTTGTTTCTCTGAACCTTTAATACAGTATGTGGTGCAGAGTGAGTGTGAAGTGGATATGAATGCTTTTCCCAAGGACAGTGTATGATGAGCGATATTTCATTGTTCCAATGTGTACAGATGAACTCAGTTAAAACAAGGTTTGGTGACTTCCTTGAGCTAGGATGTAACCAGGGATTCCTTGCCCAGAGTTCATTGGATTGACCCCTTTGTTCTCTCCATGGTACTAGTGAATCCCTGGGCAGATCTTTTTGACAACACTTACTAGGCTGTTCTATCATCAATCTGATTGATTTTTCTGTCAACTTGTGTGCCAGGACTGTATTGTACCAATTTATTTTGCACAGAATAAACATTTTGCCATCAAATGTTATTTTAAATCTGTATTTAAATAACAAATGTTGAGTCAATGAAAATAAAATTTTGATTAGACAGTGGTTGTAGATGTGCTAAATTTCTCAAATTATTATCAAGCAGAAATTTTTACTTGTAAATGTTCTGATTCTGTGAGCATACTAACATTTTTCTTGTTTAATGTAAATTAATTATTGATAACTTTTGTAGACTTAGATGGGAGACTTAACACCTTCATATGTATTTGTTGACAAGTTTCTATCACTGTTATGTAATAGTTTATGTTTATTGATATATATATTAATATCAGAAATGGAATTTGTAGAATTGCATATGGCTGTAAAATAACTTTAAACCTCAAAAATTTATAAATGTGAGCCTAGCAGTGACCTGGAAGTTTGGAGGAAGTTCAACTTTGAATGGCTGTCCATAGGCAGGTCCTATGTTGACAGATAATGGGAATTTTATCCTGGACTGGAAGTTTGATTGTGTACACAAATGTAGTCAAGTGAACATGGCTATCAAAATGATCCCAGGCATGGTGGACACAGGGCTGTTCATCAACATGGCTGAGACAGTCTTCTTTGGGATGCAGAAAGGTTAAGTGAACGTGTGAGAGAAACCCTTCTGTTGACCCCATGAGGAGCAGATGTGTTCACCTTGATCTCCAGCCCACATCCAGGGTGGACGTGCCTTTCCAGGAGCCTTTGCCTTAATGTATCTGTGTGTGGATGGAGGGACTAAATACAATCTTCTGCAGTACTGTTACTATGTCTTTTTAAATAGAAATTTAAAGATATATATTTTTTACCATTAAAAATATTTAGTTTTTATATAAAGCAGAACTGGAGTTCATGTTTTGTGTAAAATATTTACCAAAAAAATAAAAAGAATAGGGCAAGAAGGGGGAGACTATCTCTAAAGCCTTTAACTTGAACCTGCTGGGTAAGCTTCTGAATATTGGGTTTGCTGAGAAATGAATATCAGAGTTTTTCTTGAAGCTGATAACATGAAGGACTTGGCCAGCAGTGATCTCCTGATGCCTAACAGGATACTTGGTTTACTTTTCTGCCATTCTCTGTTGTGTTTTTAGTTTATTCTCATTGTAATCATGCACAATAAAGTCACTTCTGAAGATCAGGTTTACAAAGTCTGCTGAGTGGAGCAGTGTGACATGACTCAGAATGTAAACTCTCAGGGTCAATTGTGGTAGTACCTTTGCTAAGATCAGGGGGTTGTTCAAATCCCTCTTGGTTGAAGAAGTTGGCCAGAAATACTTGTCAATGCTGCCAGAGCAGTGCTGTGAAATGTGAAATATTTGTTTTTTAAATCATTTTCTTTTTGTTGTTAATTGTTTTTCCATTCCTTTATTATCACTGGCATGGTTTGGCATCAGATGTTGTCACCTCTTTATATTCTTTGAAGGTTGGAATAAAAAGTGTGGTGCCAAAAGAAGAAATAGGAAATAAAATTTAAAGATAATATTAATAATATTTTATGAGGATAATGGTACCAGTAACTCAACTTTGACAAAAATGAATAAAAGCTTTATTATTTGATGTGATCCTTCAAGGTAGGGTGGACAGTGCACCTGGAAAGCTTTCTTTGAAGCAGTGCTGCTGTGAGGGGATGATTGGGCTACAGAAAAAAAGTACTCCAACCACTGGTTGGACTTCATCATCCAAGTGCAATTTGCTAGAATAAAGAGTGCAGGAAAAGGAAAAGCTAGAACATGGCTGTGCCTGAGATTGAGCTAATAACTGCCCCACACTCTAGTATTTGCAGCACAAATAGTCACTGTAAACTGTCATCATTTCTTCTTTGTAGTGTCTCCTGGATCATTTAACTGAGTAAAGCACATGTACCCCACACAGAAAAAACACAGTTCACTCCACACATTTTTTTAAAGTTTTACAGTTTATTAATTCTCATGAAAAATTCACAAAATCACCATAGATAAAGTCACTACAAAAACTTTACTCCTTCAGCTTTTTGCCAGCACTAACATTGGCTTTGGCAGTTCCCCTGAACTTCATCCTGTTGTTACACTCCTTTTGCTGTTGTGTTGAGATTTTTTTTCTCATACAGGCCATGTCTTTCAAGTCAATGTCTGGGTTCATTTTTCTTAACATAATCCAAGGAATCATAAATCATACCAAAGTCCATTGTCTTGCCACTGCCAAAATGGGTTCTAAATCCAAATACATAGATGACATCAGGAGTCATCTAGCATATTTTGGCTAGTTTTTCACAAATCTCTGTCTGTGGAGCAGTTGCCTTCCCAGAGTGGAGCACATCAGTGACCAGTTGTTCCCTCTGAAGTGGTCGGTTAGTTATGAACTTCCTGGTACAAATAGTACTGTGGCATTCATTATGTCAGCTGATCGTTACAAAAAGAAAAATGCTACTATATTGCTATAAATCTCAAATAAAATATAACTCAATTCAACTGAGACAAAAGGTATAAAGGGTGATACCTGGGGCTGGTGCTGTGGCACAGCAGTTAGTTTATTTATTTATTTATTGAATTTTTTGACAGGCAGAGTTAGAGAGAGAGAGAGAGAGAGAGAGAGAGAGAGAGAAAGGTCTTCCTTCCATTGGTTCACTCCCCAAGTGGCTGCTATGGCCAGTGCCTTGGGGCCAGTGCACTGTGCTGATCCAAAGCCAGGAGACAGGTGCTTTCTCCCAGTCTCCAATGTGGGTGCAGGGCCCAAGGACCTGGGCCATCCTCCACTGCACTCCCGGGCCACAGCAGAGAGCTGGACTGGAAGAGGGGCAGCTGAGACAGAATCCAGCGCCCTGACCGGGACTAGAACAGGGTGCCAGTGCTGCAGGCAGAGGATTAGCCTAGTGAGCCATGGCTCCAGCTGGCGCAGCAGTTTAAAGCCCTGGCCTGAAGTGCCAGCATCCCATATGGGCACTGGTTCTAATTCCGGATGTTCCTCTTCTGATACAGCTCTCTGCTATGCCCTGGGAAAGCAGTACAAGATGGCCCAAGTGCGTGGGCCCCTGCACTCATGTGGGAGACCTGAAGAAGCTCCTGGCTCCTGGCTTTGGATGGGCTCAGCTCCAGCAGTTGCAACCATCTGGGGAGTGAAGCAGTAGATGGAAGACCTCTCTCTCTCTGTCTCTACCTCTCTCTGTAATTCTGTCTTTCAAATAAATAAAATAAATCTTTAAAAAAGAGTGATACCTTATTCATAAAGTTACAGTCCACAAATAAGTTAAAATAGCTGTGAGTTTTTATATACTTTCACAGCAGTCTCATATTCACAAGAACTAATCTGATGAAAACAAGTTGATATTACAAATACAATACTATGACAGATAAATTTGGAATGTTCTTACTGTGAATGAACAGATCAAACATGGTAAAAAGTTTTATAAAATAAGATTCTACTAGTTAACCTTCAAGTACTAAGAAAAAAAATTTGTTGTTCCTCAAAACAAATTCTGTGCATGTTACAATCACTGGTAAGCATGCAATATTGAAATTATGGCAAAAATTAGAATACATATATATGATTGTACTTTGCATAATTCATGGAAGAATGGAATTAAAGATGTGTTTTGAAATCCATTTATAGTTTTTAATAGCATAAGTATTTCATACAAAATTTAAAAGTTTGTTGTATACATGGATTTCAAATTTCCATTTCCAGGGTCAGCACTGTGGCAGAGCAAATGGTGCCTACATCAAGAAATTGTGAAGGCAAAAAATAAATGAGCTATCACTGCATCTCAAGGATCTCAAAAACATAAAAAAACAAAGCAAACCCCAAACTAGTAGGAGAAAGAAATAATTAAAATTAGAGAAGAAATCAACAAAACTGAAACAAAAATATACAATATCAGCAAAATTAAGAGCTGGTTTTTTGAAAAAATAAAATTGATACACCATTGGCAGAACTAGCAAAAAAAAAGAAGACTCAAATTAATAAAATTAGAGATGAAAGAGGAAATGTAACAGACACCATAGAAATAAAAGTAATCTTCAGAAATTACTATGAAGAGCTGTATGCCAACAAACTAGGAAGCCTGGAAGAAATGGATAGATTCCTAGACACATGCAACCAACTGAAATTGAGCCGTGAACACATAGAAAACCTAATCAGACCTGTAACCAAGACAGAAATTGAATCATTAATAAAGGCCGTCAAAAAAAGAAAAACCTAGGACTGGATGGCTTTACTGCTGAATTCTACCAGACATTTAAAGAACTAACTCCAATTATTCTCAAGCTATTCAAAATAATTGAAAAGGAGGGAATTCTCCCAAGTTCTTCCTATGAACCCAGCATCACCTTAAATCCCTAAATCTGAAAAAGATGCAACTGAGAAAGAGAACTACAGACCAATTTCCCATGAACACAAATGCTAAAATTCTGTACAAAACTCTAGCCAAACAAGTCCAACAACACATCAGGAAAATAATTTACCCCAAACAAGTGGGATTTATCTATGGTATGTAGGGATGGTTCAATAATCAAAAATCAGTAGGAGCCAACATAGCGGATTGGAAGGCAGCTTACTGATAGTCCAGAAGACAGATTAATAAAAGTGAAGATAGTGTAGTGTCATGGAAGAATTAAGGAAAAACAGCATAATTAGAGGGACACAGTGGACCTACGTGGAGGGCACAGGTACCCACAGCTTGGGACTCAAGCTGTTGAGAGCTCTGCACCAGTGCCGGAAAGAGAAGTGAGATGAAACCACAGTAGCCTGAGACACTGGTGGAAAAATGGCAGGAAGAGCCTAAAGGGAACAAGGCTTGAAGCCCCATGGGGGAATAAACACCAGCCTAACTAGTGGAGAGAAAAAATAAAAGGATGGTATGGACATGATTCTATCTCTCCAATCACCTTACAAAAGCCTGGGAGCTGATAGAGCAGACACCATTTTGGACATACATAATGCTGGGCCAGCTCGGGGCTGCACTCAGCAATCAGCAACAGAAAAACCTCACTCTGGTGGGGAGTAATAACAAGAGACTAAGACCTAATGAATGTGTGGAGCTTAAGAACTGGGACAGTGAAAAAACAACCTGAGGGTGTGTGGTATAACTGACAGTGTGGCTGAGATTTGAGTAGTCTTAGTGGGAGATGCCACAAGCATGGGCTGCACTGGCTTACAGGGAATCTGAGCTTACAGTGAGGACTGAACAGATCCTTTGTGTGGTCCTTGGGACAGAGCAGATAAATATTATACCCACTGGGGCTAGTGCTCAGGCACTGATTGCCACTAAGGAGATTTCAGCTGAGTGGAATTACTTCCCTCCTGAATAAAAAAAAAAGAGAGAGAGAGAAGATTTACCACATCAAACCTGGGTGTGTCACCTTTGGCACACCCTTAACCCTGAAGAACTGAACAGAGCTTTCTGTCCACACCCACCACAAACCTCTAGAGATTCAACAAAAGCAGACAGTCCACTTAATCTAGAGACATAGTATAACGAAAAAAGCCACCAGAGTGAGAAAAAAAGAAAACAAAGAATATCTCCACAATGCCAAACAACAAACACAAAAACTAAGGAAATAACAAGAAAGACATCGTGATGCTCCCAAATGAACATGACACTCCAATACAAGAATATGAAGATGATGAGATAGAAGAAATGGAGGATACAAAATTCAAAAAACTTATGATAACAACATTTAGAAGTTCTCAAAAACAAATGCATGAACTACAGAAATCCATACAGGACAGGACAGAAAATCTCATGAAAATGAAATCTTAAGGAGGAATCAAAATGAAATGAGGAATTCAATAGAACATGAAATTGAGATATTGAAGAGAAATCAAAATGAAATGAAGAATTCAATAGAACAAATGAAAAACACATTTGAGAGCCTTAAATCAGAATCCGTAGGTAGATGAGAGAATATCGAACTTAGAAGACAGAGCACAGGAAAGTATACAGTCAAACCTAAGAAAATAAGAGGAAATTAGAAATCTAAAAGATATTGTTGAGAATCTACAGGATACTATTTAAAAAATCAACATTCAGGTTCCAGGAGTTCCTGAAGGCATGGAGAGAGAGAAAGGATTAGAAGGCCTTTTTAGTGAGATACTAGCAGAAAACTTCCCCAGTTTGGAGAAGGAAAGAGACATCCAAATACAGGAAGCACATAGAAGCCCCAATAAATAAGACCAAAAGAGATCCTCATCAAGACACATTGTAATTAAACAACAAAGTGAAATATCATGAAAAGATTCTAAAATGTGCAAGAGAGAAACATCAGATTACTCTCAGAGGATCTCCAATTAGACTCACAGCAGACTTCTCATCAGAAAGCCTATAGGCAGGAGGGAATTGTGAGATATAGCCCAGGTACTAAGAGAAAAAAAAAAACTGCTATCCCAAAATATTATATCCTGCAAAGTTCTCATTTGTGAATGAAGGTGAAATAAAGACCTTTCATAGCAAACAGAAATTGAAAGAATTTGTCACCACTTGTCCAGCCCTGCAAAAGATGCTTAAAGATGTGTTACACACAGAAACACAGAAACACGGTCATCAATATGAAAGAAGGTAAAGGAAGGAAACCTCACAGCAAAAGATCACAGGAAGTTCAAAGCATATGTTAGAAAATATCTTTGGGAAAATGGCAGGGCAAAGTTACTACTTATCAATAGTCACATTGAACGTTAATGGCCTCAACTCCCAGTTAAAAGACAAAGACTGTCTGAATGGATTAAAAAACAAAACTCATCTATTTGCTCCTTACAAGAAACACATCTTTCTAGCAAAGATGCATGCATACTGAAAGTGAAAGTTTGGAAAAAGATATTCCATGCCAACAGAAACCAAAAAAGAGCTGGCGCAGCCATCTTAATATCAGACAAAATAAACTTTAACACAAAAACTGTTAAGAGAGATGAAGAGGGTCAATATATAATGATAAAGGGATCAATTCAACAGGAAGATATAACTATAATAAATGTATATGCACCTGAATACAAGGCACCAGATTATTTAAAGATATGTTAAAGAATTAAAGGGAGACTTAGACTCCAATACAATAATATTGGGGGACATCAATACTCCACTTTCAGAAATAAACAAATCAACCTGACAGAAGATCAACCAGGAAACAGCAGATTTAATCAACACTATAGCCCAAGTGCATCTAACAGATATCTACAGTACTTTTCATCCTACACTTGAAGAATACACATTCTTCTCAGCAGTACATGGAACATAATCTAGGACTGACCACATACTAGGCCATAAAGCAAGTCTCAGCAAATTCAAAAGAACTAAAATCTTACCATGCATATTCTCAGACCACAGTGGAATGAAGCTGGAAATTATCAACTCAGGAATCCCCAGAGCGTATGCAAACATATGGAGACTGAAAAACATGATCCTGAATGAACACTGAGTCATAGAAGAAATCAAAAGGAAGATAACAACATAACACATCAAAGCTTATGGGATACAGCAAAAGCAGTGTTAAGAGGGAAGTTTATTGTGATAGGTGCCTACATCAAGAAATTGGAAAGGCACCAAATAAATGAGCTTTCAATGCATCGCAAGGTTCTAGAAAAACTGCAGCAAACCAGACCCAAATCTAGTAGGAGAAGAGAAATAATTAAAATTAGAGAAGAAATCAACAGAATTGAATCCAAAATCATTACAAAAGATCAGCCTAAGGAAGAGCTTTTTTTTTTAAATAAACAAAATTGACACCCCATTGGCCCAAATAACTAAAAAAAGAAAAGACCCAAATCAATAAGCAGAGATGAAAAAGGGAAATGTAACAACAGACATCACAGAAATTAAAAGAGTCATCAAAAGTACTACAAAGAGTTGTATGCCAGCAAACAAGATAATCTATCAGAAATGGATAGATTCCTGGACACCCACAACCTACCTAAATTGAACCAGTAAGATATAGAAAACCTAAACATTCCCATAACTGAGACAGAAATTGAATCAGTATTAAAGGCCCTCCCAACAAAGAAAAGCCCAGGACTGGATGGATTCACTGCTGAATTCTACTAGACATTTAAAGAAGAACTGACTCCAATTCTCGTCAAACTATTCAGTACAAGCAAAAAAGAGGAAATACTCCCAAATTCTTTCTATGAGGCCAGCATCACCTTAATTCCTGAACCTGAAAAAGATGCAGCATTGAAAGAGAATTACAGACCAATATCCCTGGTGAACATAGATGCAAAAATCCTCAATAAAATTCTGGCCAATAGCATGCAACAACACATCAGAAAGGTCATCCACCCAGACCAAGTAGGATTTATCCCTGGTATGCAGGGATGGTTCAATGTGAGCAAAACAATCAATGTGATTCACCACGTTAACAGACTGCAGAAGAAAAGCCATATGATTATCTCAATAGATACAGAGAAAGCATTCGATAAAATTCAACACCCTTTAATGATGAAAACTCTAAGCAAACCAGGTATAGAAAGAACATTCCTCAATACAATCAAAGTAATTTATGCAAAACCCACGGCCAGAATGCGAAAAGTTGGAAGCATTTCCACTGAGATCTGGTTCCAGACAGGGATGCCCACTCTCACCACTGCTATTCAATATAGTTCTGGAAGTTTTAGCCAGAGCCATTTGGCAAGAAAAATAAATAAAAGGGATACAAATATGAAAGGAAGAAGTCAAACGATCCCTCTTTGCAGATGATAAGATTCTTTATTTAAGGAATCCAAAGAACTCTACTAAGAGACTGTGGAAACTCATAGAAGAGTTTGGCAAAGTAGCAGGATATAAAATCAAAAAACAAAAATCAACAGCCTTTATATACACAGGCAATACCACAGTTGAGAAAGAACTTCTAAGGTCAATCCCATTCAAAATAGCTACAAAAACTCGTCACTAGTCAAAGTGATCATTTTCAGTTCATAATTGATCATAATGATAGGACTGTCAAAAGGATCACATAAAGAAGACTAGTGTCTGTGAATACTAACTGATAGAATTAAAATGGAGAGAACAATCCAATATGGGAAGCAGGATACACAGCAGACTCACAGAATGGCAGATGCCCTAAACAGCACTCTGGCCTCAGAATCAGCACTTAAGGCATTCAGATCTGGCTAAAAAACCCATGAGAGTATTTCAGGCATGGAAAGCCAAGACACTGTGGCAAAATAAATAAATAAATAAATGGCCTAAATGAAAGATCTGTGAGTGAGATCCCAGCACAAAGAATGAGCTATCAAAGAAGGAGGTACCTTTCTCTGAAGGGAGGAGAGAACTTCCACTTTAACTATAGCCTTGTCTAAATAAGATCAGAGGTGGTTGGCTGGTGGCACGGCTCAATAGGCTAATCCTCTGCCTGTGGCACCAGCCCACCGGGTTCTAGTCCTGGTCAGGGCCCCAGATTCTGTCCTGGTTGCCCCTCTTCCAGTCCAGCTCTCTGCTATGGCCCAGGAGTGCAGTGGAGGATGGCCCAAGTGCTTGGGCCCTGCACCCATATGGGAGACTAGAAGCACTTGGCTCCTGGCTTGGGATCAGTGCCATGTGCCGGCCACAGTACACCGGCCGTGCAGCCATTGGAGGGTGAACCAATGGCAAAAAGGAAGACCTTTCTCTTTGTCTCTCTCTCTCTCTCTCTCACTGTCCACTCTGCCTGGTGAACTCTAGAGCTTCCATAGCCTTGGCAGCTCATGACAAGAGCCTCGAGTGATTACTGATATCATAAATAAGAGTGTCAATTGTTTAATCAACAACAGGAGTCACTGTGCACTTACTCCCCATGTATGATCTTTGTCCTTAATATGTTGTACTATGTCAATTAACGGTATAACTCTAACAAACAGTACATTGTATTTTGTGTTTCTGTGTGGGTTTAAACTGTTGAAATCTTTACTTAGTATACACTAAATTGATCTTCTGCATATAACCATAATTGAAAATGAATCTTGATGTAAATGGGATGGAAGAGGGAGTAGGAGATGGGACAGTTGTACGTGGGAGGGAAGTTATGGGGGGAAAAGCCACTATAATCCAAAAGTTGTACTTTGGAAATTTATATTTATTTAATAAATGTTTAAAAAAAGAAGAAGTAGAGAGACAGAGAGAGGGAGAGAGAGAGAGAGACGAAAGAGAGAGAGGGGTCTTCCCTCTGCTGGTCCGCTCCCTATATGACCACAATGGCTGGAGCTGTGCTGATCTGAAGCCAGGAGTCAGGAGATTCTTCCAGGTTTCCCAAGAGGGTTCAGGGCCCCAAGCACTTGGGCCATCCTCTACTGCTTCCCCAGACCATAGCAGAGAGCTTGATCAGAAGTGGAGCAGCCAGGACTCGAACTTGTATCCATATGGGATGCTGGCACTGCAGGCGGTGGCTTTACCAGATATGCCAACAGCACTGGCCCCAAGATCAGAAAATTTCTTCACAAATACCCAGTATAGTTGAACTTTCAATAAAAATGAATAAAAGGTTTTTAAATGTGCATGAGAGAGACACTAGATTGCCAACAATTACACTAATCACTGATTTCTTATTAGAAATCTTAAAGGCTGAAAAATAAATGGAGAAACATAGTCAAAGAAAAAAATGAAAGTAAAAAGCAACAAAGAAACATTACTGTCAATGCAGAATATTTTATCAAATAAGCTGTCTTTTATAAATGAAGGTCAAGGCTGGCGCCATGGCTCACTAGGCTAATCATCCACCTGCGGCACTGGCACCTGGGTTCTAGTCCCAGTCGGGGCGCCAGATTCTGTCCCAGTTGCCCCTCTTCCAGGCCAGCTCTCTACTGTGGCCTGGGAGTGCAGTGGAGGATGGCCCAAGTCCTTGGACCCTGCACCCACAGGGGAGACTAGGAGAAGCACCTGGCTACTGGCTTCCAATCAGCTCGGTGCACCAGATGCAGCTCGCTGGTCGCGGCAGCCGTTGAAGGGTAAACCAATGGCAAAAGGAAGACCTTTGTCTGTGTCTCTCTCTCTCACTGTCCACTCTGTCTGTCAAAAAAGTTTTTAAAAAGTATAAATGAAGGTTAAGTTCTTGAGCTCCAAGAAATTCAGCAGTGAAACTAATAATCTAGTTAAAAATGGCCAAAGGACATTAACAGAAATTTTTCCAGAGGGGAAATTCAAATGGCCAATAGATATTTGACAAAATGCTCAGAATGGCTATCCATCAGGGAAATGCAAATACAAATAAAAATGAGTTTCTATCTCACCCCAATTAGAATGGCTCCCTGACAAAAATTAATCATCAAGAAATGGTGACTAGGATGTGGTAAAAAGGTACCCTAATCCACTCTTGGTGGGAATATAACTTGTTTAGCCACGTGGCAAGACAGTATGGAAATATCTCAGAAATCTCAATATAGGCCTACCAAATGACCTAGCAATTCCAGTCCTGGGAATTTATTCAAACAAAATGAAATTAACAAATGAGACTTGTCTGTACTTCCATGTTCACTGCAGCTCAATTTGAAGTACTTAAATTATAGAATCAACCCAGATATCCACCAACTAATGACTTGATAAAGAAATTAGTATGTATATACACGTCAGAAGACTGTTCAGTAATAAAAGATGAAATCCTGTCTTTTCAACAAAATGGGTGCAACTGGAAACCATTATATTTAGTGAAATAGGCCAGTCCCCAGAAGACAGACATCATATGTTTACCCTGGTCTGTGTTAATTAACAAACATTTAAGATTGTAATATTTCAGAGTGAAAATAAAATGTTTAGATTCCATGATTGCTTGCATCCCTTGTCTTTTCTGGTGAGGAAGTTTCATTTTTTTCCTTCTAGTATTGAACTCTTTACTTAGTACAGGTCTAATATTCGGAAATGTTTGTCACATTTTGCTCATATTTAGACTTCTGTGTAACTGCAGTATTCACACATTTTATTTGTTGAATATTATCATACATGGTGAATTAAGCCTGTGAATATAGAGTGGATTCAAACTATCTCTTTGACACATTGATGAAGACATGACTGAGAGGGAAGAGTATTGAAGGAGCAGGGTGTCGAGGGAAGTGTGATTGTCTTCTTGGATCTGTACCTATGAACTACCTAAAATCTGTCCTCATTGTTTTCATAAAAATTTTAATAGGAAAGGAAAAATAAATGATGCAACCAAATCTGGACTTTGTGATAAATTCCACTGTGGAAACCTATGGCTTCCATTGTTTTATGTCAGTCTTGTTAAAAGATGAGATAGGGCATGTACAGGTTTGTATGGATGTAGACAAGATCTTATGGCTGGCGCTGCGGCTCACGTGGCTAATCCTCCACCTGCAGCACCGGCACCCCAGGTTCTAGTCCCGGTTGGGGTGCCAGATTCTGTGCCGGTTGCTCCTCTTCCAGTCCAGCTCTCTGCTGTGGCTTAGGAGTGCAGTGGAGGATGGCTCAAGTGCTTGGGCCCTGCACCCACATGAGAGACCAGGAGGAAGCACCTGGTTCCTGGCTTTGGATTGGCACAGTGCGCCGGCTGCAGCGCACCAACCGTAGAGGCCATTTGGGGGGTGAACCAATGGAAAAAAGACCTTTCTCTCTGTCTCTCTCTCTCACTGTCTAACTCTGCTTGTCCAAAAAAAAAAAAATCTTATGTTAGGATATAGGAAATGTCACTCACAGAATCAAACAATAAAAGCTATTTAAGGAGCCCAAAATTGTGGCTCAGTGGGTTAAGGTTCTTCATGGGATGCCAGCATCCCATATGAGCACTAATTCAAGTTCTTGCTGCTCCACTTCTGATCCAGATCCCTTCTCATGTGCCTGGGAGAGCAGTAGGGGATGGCCAAAGTACTGGGACACTGCCACACGTATAGGAGACCTTAATGGAGTTCCAGTTTTCAGGATTCAATCTGATCCAGCCTTGGTTATTTCAAGAATTTGGATAGTGAACCAGTGGAAGATCTTTCTCTCTCTCTGTCTCTGTCTCTGTCTCTGTCTCTCTCTCAAATCTACTTTCCAAATAAATAAGATAAATAGTAAGAACAAAACTATTCAAATGCAGCTGCACACAATTCTGCTGAATTTGATGCTATTATTGCTGTTCCGAATGCATGCATTGGTTTGTTATCCAGAAACCCAAACCTTAAAGAAGCCATGAAACCAAGCAATAATGACAAATGATGTTGGCTACATGCCAATAATTTTTGCTAAGCAAGCATTGGCATCTAGATATATTGTAACCAGACTAATAACTCTATCAATGGGCCATAACAACTAGTATAATTATAAGATCAACCTTTAAGGTAATGCTGGAACTCTAATGTCAGCCATGGGTATTTTCATTGCAAATAAGTGGTCACTGAATTAACATATTCTCAAATAAGGCAATATCTTTTAAAATCTAATGCATTGGCTGGTGCTGTGGTGCAGTGAGTTAAAGCCCTGGCCTGAAGTGCTGGCATCCCATATGGGCGCTGGTTCTAGTCGCAGAGCACCACTTCTGATCCAGCTCTCTGCTATGGCCTGGGAAAGCTGTGGAAGACGGCCCAAGTCCTTGGGTACCTGCACCCATGTGGGAGACCTGGAAGAAGCTCCTGTCTCCTAGTTTCAGATCAGCACAGCTCCAGTGTTTCAGTCATCTGGAGAGTGAACCAGTGGATGGAAGACCTCTATGTCTCTACCTCTCTCTGTAACTCTGTCTTTCAAATAAATAATTAATAAATCTTAAAAAAAATCTAATGCATTAAAATTTCATAATCCATCTGGACCAAAATTACATCAAGTGTGTTCTGGGGTCTTGAGCTACAATGATACTGCTACAGACACCAATATCACCTTTGCTACCTCTGCATTGCCCAAAAGCCACTGAATATATGAGGACTACAGGGACCAGCGCTATAGCATTTAGGATATGCATCTGCCTGTAGCATCAGCATTCTATATGGGTGCAGTCTGAATATTGGCTGCTCCAATTTTCATTCAGCTTCCTGCTAATAATTGGGAAAGCACTGGAAGATAGCACAATACCTTGGGCACCTATATATACTAGGAGTCTGGGAAGAAGTTCCTGGCTCCTCTCTTCAGATTTGTTCACCTCCAGTCACAGCAGTCATTTGGGGAGTGAAACCGAATGTGGGATTTTTCAAATGATGAGACAGGACACGGGAGCATCCATTCTAATAGTGCACTTCTGGATAGCTATGTGCTTTTACTTTTATTTAGAGGGTACTAGCAAATCCACAAGACAGCAGGCATGTAGGCAAGGTTATACATCAACTTAAGGATAGGAGAAAAGGAATTTGGTCTGGTGGTCCAACATAGGGATCAGAGCTGCATTGCATATCTTCTGAGACAGGCCCATATAGTCGCTTGTGCTAATTTAGAAACTCCAGAAAACACTCCAGGTACCAATTAATATCCATTAGCCCCCGCCGCTCCTGCTGTCTCATTCCTCTGGGGCAGGTGTGCCCATCCATGGTCTGTTTTGACTTGAGCAGAAACTGTGGCCATGCTTCTAATTTTGGGGAGGGATGGGTGTGCCTGGATGAGAGGCATTTATGCAGCATCAATACATCCCCCACTTTCTTTATTTTAAGCATGAATTTTAAGTTTTGGGATACTAGGTCAGATATTCAAGAGATGTGACATGGACCAGACATACACAGGATGAGGATCCTAATAATAGCACAAAGGGAAACAGCCAGTGCAGCCAGGATCCCAATTGCCAACATTTAGATTTAACATTTAAATTAGAAAGTTCATTTTGATGTTATCAATTTCCTTTTGAATTAAATTAGAATTAGTTGAGATGTTCAAACATCACATCCAATGTGATGTTTAAGTAGTAAATAATCAATACCAGAACAATTTTGTAGAATACCTTTCTGAACTTGACTTAATTCTGATGTAATATTAAATAAGGCAGTAGAAATGGCATCAGCAGATTTTTATATAGTACAGGCAAGCTCCTCTAGGAAGAAGGGTGAGAACAATTCTAAAACCAGGAGAGCAACACAGGATTATCTGTAGGTATGTTGCCTCAGGAGTAACAGTCATTAAACAGTAAGATCCAACAGAGAAGGGAAAACATAACATAATGATTAACAATATCAAAGTAGAATTGTATGTAATTTGTTTTTTCATATTTTTTATTTTTTTAAAGATTTATTTTATTTATTTGAAAGACAGAGTTACAGAGAGAGGTAGAGACAGAGAGAGAGGTCTTCCATCTGCTGGTTAACTCCCCAGATGGCCGCAATGGCTGGAGCTGTGCTGATCTGAAGTCCGGAGCCAGGAGCTTCTTCCCAGTCTCCCACATGGGTGCAGGGGCCCAAGGACTTGGGCTGTCTTTTACTGCTATCCCAGGTCATAGCAGAGAAATGGATCAGAAGAGGAGCCGCTGGGACTAGAATCAGTGCCCATATATACTTCAGGCCAGAGCGTTGACCTGGTGTGCCAAAGAGCCAGCCCCTGTATGTAATTTGAACAAAAATAGTGGTAAGTAAAGTCTCAGGAATCTATAGTGTACTCTTTTTTAAGAAAGCTTTTCTTTAATAAATATAAATTTCATATACAGCTTTTGGAATATAACAGTTCTTCCTCCATACCCTCCTTCTCACTCCCAATCCCGTCCCACCCCCTATTCCTTCTCTCATCCCATTCTTCATTAAGTTTCATTTTTAATTCTCTTTATATTCAGAAGATCAACCTATACTAAGTAAAGATTTTAACAGTTTGCACCCTCGGAGACACGCAAAGTATAAAGTACTATTTGAAGACATTTTTTATCATGAATTCTCATAGTACAACTGATTAAAGACAGAGGTCCTACAAGGGGAGCAAGTGCACAGTGACTCCTCTTGTTGATTTAACAATTGACATTTTTTATTTATGACATCAGTGATCATCCTCGGCTCTTGCCCTGAACTGCCAAGGATATGGAAGACTTTTGAGTCCACAAATTCTGTCTTTATGTAGTCATGACCATAAGCAAAGTGGAAGTTCTCTCATCTCTTCAGAGAATTGTACCTCCATTTGGTGATCCCTTCTTTCCATTGGGATCGCACAGAGATCTTTCATGCAGTCCATTTTTGTGACATTGTCTTGATTTCAATGTCTGAAATGCTCTCATGGGCTGTTTAGCCAGATTCGAATGTCTTATGGGCTGACTCTGAGGCCAGAGTGCTGTTAAGGGAATTTGCCATTCTATGAACCTGCTGTGTGTCCTCCTTCCCATGTTGGATTAAGCTCTCCTTATTATTCATTGATATTAGCAGATACTTGATCTTATTTGTATGATCCTGTTGACATTTATTCCTATTTTTATGATCAGTTATGTATTGAAATGATCACTTTAACTAGTAAGATGACATTAATACCTCCAACTTAATAGGATTTGGAGTCCCATAGCAGTTTATAATTTACCTTTAGGGGTAAGTCTGAGGCAACATATGCCAAATAGTACATCTCATCTTTCTCTTATTCCCCCTCTTATTTTTACAGGGGTCAATTTTCAATTGGACTTAAACACCTAAGAATAATTCTGTGTCTAGTAAAGAGTTCAACCAATGGTATTAAGTATAAAAAAATAATAAAATAATAAGCTGCTCCTTGACAATCAGAACAAGGAGTGATCAAGTCATTGCTTCGCATTGTGTCTGTTTCACTTCTATAGGTTTCCTTTAGGTGCTCAGTTAGTTGTCACAGATCAGGGAGAACATATGATATTTGTCCCTTTGGGACTAGCTCATTTCACTGAGTGTGATATTTTCCAGATTCCTCCATTTTGTGGGCAATGACCTTAATTCATTTTTAACCACAGTATAGTATTCTATAGAGCACATATTCCATAATTTCTTTATCCAGTCTTCTGTTGATGGACATTTAGGTTGATTCCATGTCTTAGCTATTGTGAATTGAGCTGTAATAAACATGGAGGTCCAGATAGCTTTTTATTTACCACTTTAATTTCCCTTGGGTAAATTATGAGGAGTGGGATGGCTGGGTTGTATGGTAGGACTATATTCAGGTTTCTGAGGAATCTCCAAACTGTCTTCCATAGTGGTTTTACCGGTTTGCATTCCCACCAACAATGGATTAGGGTACCTTTCTCCCAAGTTCCTTGCCAGCATTTGTTGTTTCTAGATATCTGTATGAAAGCCATCCTAAATGGGGTGGCGTGAAACCTCACTGTGGTTTTGATTTTCATTTCCCTGATGGCTAGTGTTCCTGAACATTTTTTCACATGTCTGTTGGCCATTTGGATTTCCTCTCTTGAAAAATATCTGTTTAAGTCCTTGGCCCATCGCTTAAGTGTGCTGTTAGTTTTGTTGTTGTGGAGTTACTTGATCTCTTTGTAGATTCTGGTTATTAATCCTTTATCAGTTGCACAGTTTGAAGATAATTTCTCCCATTTTAATGTTTGCCTCTTTAATTTTCCAACTGTTTCTTTTGCAGTACAGAAACTTCTCAATCTGATGTAATTCCAGTTGTTAATTTTGGTTTTGGCTGCCTGTGCCTCTGTTGTTTCAGCTTCATTTTTTCTAGATTAGAAATGAAAAAGGAAATGAAACAACAGACAACACAACAATAAAAAAATCATCAGAAATAACTACAAAGAGTTATATGCCAGCAAACTGAGAAACCTAGCAGAAATGGATAGATTCCTGGACACATACAACCTACACAAATTGAACCCTGAAGACACAGAAAACCTAAACAGACCTATAACCAAGATGGAAATTGAATCAATAATAAAGGCTCTCTCAACAAAGAAAAGCCCAGGAGTGGTTTGATTTACTGCTGAATTCTACCAGACATCTAAAGAAGAACTAACCCTGGGGCCAGCCCTTTGGCATAGTGGGTAAAGCTGATGCCTACAGTGCCGGCATCCCATATGGGTAGTGGTTTGAGTCTTGGCTGTTCCATTTCTGATCCTCTCTCTGCTGTGACCTGGGAAAGCAGTGGAGGATGGCCCGAGTCCTTGGGCCTCTGCACCTGCTTGGAAGATGTGCAGGAAGATCCTGGCTCCTGGCTTTGGATCAGCCTGGCTCCAGCCTTTGTGGACAATTTAAGAGTGAACTGGCAGATGGAAGACTTCTCCCTCTCTGCCTCTCCTTCTCTCTCTGTGTAACTTTGACTTTCAAATAAATAAATAAAGTGACTTGATCAGCATAGCCCTGACTGTTAATGAACAACTTAATACATTATCCCTCTTAGTAGTTTTTTTTTGTCTGTTCTACTTAATATGTCTGGTTTAATTATGTAATTAATACACAGTTATTAAGTGTTGAAATTTAACTGAAATGTGATCCCTGTTAAACATAAGAGTGGGAATAAGAGAGGGAAGAGATGTATAATTTGGGACATGCTCAAGCTGACCTGCCCCAAATGGTAGAGTTAGAGACATACCAGGGGATTCCAATTCAATCCCATCAAGGTGGCATGTACCAATGCCATCTCACTATTCCAAGTGATCAATTTCAGTTCACAATTGATCATAATGAAAGGACTAAGAGTCAAAGGGAGCACATAAACAAGTCTAGTACCTGCTAATACTAACTGATAGAATAAATAAAGGGGAGAGTGATCCAACATGGGAAGCGAGATACTCAGCAGACTCATAGAATGGCAGATGTCCTAAACAGCACTGTGGCCTCAGAATCAGCCCTAAAGGCATTCGGATCTGGCTGAAAAGCCCATGAGAGTATTTCAGGCGTGGAAAGCCAAGACACTCTGGCAAAAAAAAAAAGGAACAAAACAAAACAAAAAAAAAAACACCTAAATGAAAGATCTCTGTGAGTGAGATCCCAGTGGAAAGAACAGGTCTTCAAAGAAGGAGGTACCTTTCTCTGAAGGGAGGAGAGAACCTCCACTTTGACTATGAACTTGTCTAAACAAGATAAGAGTCAGAGAACTCAAAGGGCTTCCATAGCCTTGGAAACTCATGACTGGTGAAGAGGGAGATTACTGATGCCATAAACAGGAGTGTCAATTTGTTAAGTCAACAACAGGAGTCACTGTGCACTTACTCCTCATGTAGGATCTCTGTCCTTAATGTGCTGTACATTGAGACTTAATGCTATAACGAGCACTCAAACAGTATTTTTCACTTTGTGTTTCTATGGAGGTGCAAACTGTTGAAATCTTTACTTAATGTATACTAAACTGATCTTCTATTAAAAAAAAAAAAGAAGAAATTATCAATTCCCAACTTGACTCTCACTGGGATTAAACATGACAATAGGTCTGATCTGATTTCATCATCATTTAAAAAATCATCTATTATTTTTCACTTTATGTTTCTGTGTGGGAGCAAACTGTTGAAATCTTTACTTAATGTATGCTAAACTGATCTTCTGTATATAAAGAGAATCGAAAATGAATCCTCATGTGAATGGAAGGGGAGAGGGAGTGGGAAAGGGGAGGGTGCGGGTGGGAGCGACGTTATGGGGGGGCAAGCCATTGTAATCCATAAGCCGTACTTTGGAAATTTATATTCATTAAATAAAAGTTTAAAAAATGCCCCAAAAAATTTAAAAAGAAAAATTAACCCCAATTCTCAAGTTATTCAAAACAATCGAAAGAGAGGGAATCCTCCCAAATTCATTCTACAAAGCCAGCATCACTTTGATTCCTAAGCCTGAAAAAGATGCAACAGAGAAAGAATTGTAGACCAATTTCCCTGATGAAAATAGGTGCAAAAATCCTCAAGAAAATTCTAGCCAATCAAATCCAACAGACCACCAGACAGATCATCCACCCAGACCAAGTGGGATTTATCCCCGTTATGTAGGGATGGTTCAACATTTGCAAATCAATCAACGTTATATACTACATTAACAAACTGCTGAACAAAAACAATATATTATCTCAATAGATGCATAGAAAGCATTTGATAAAATACAACACCCTTTCATGATGTAAACTCTAAGCAGATTGGGTACGGAAGGAACATTCCTCAACACAATCAAGGTAAGTTATGGCAAACCCATGGCCAGCATCATATTAAAAGGGGAAGCAATCCCACTGAGATCCAGAGCCAGACTGGGGCATCTGCTCTCACCATTGCTATTCAATATAGTACTGGAAATTTTAGCCAGAGCCATTAGACACTCAATACAACTAAGAAAGTATACGATTTTGGAAGGAAGAAGTCAAACTCTCCCTATTAGCAGATGACATGATTTTTTATACAGGGGATCCAAATGACTCCACTAATAGATTATTAAAACTCATAGAAGAGTTTGGTAAAGTAGCAGAATATAAAGTCAATACACAAAAATCAACAGCCTTTGTATATATGGACAATGCAATGGCTGAGATAGAACTTATAAGATCAATCCCATTCACAATTGCTACAAAAAAGTCAAATACCTTGGAATAAACTTACCCAAGAATGTCACAATATTTTATGATGAGAATTACAAAACATTAAATAAAGAAGTAAAAGATAAAAAATTGAAAAAATCTTCTATGTTCATGGATTGGAAGAATCAATATGTCCATTCTGCCGGCGCCGTGGCTCAATAGGCTAATCCTCCACCTTGCGGCGCCGGCACACCGGGTTCTAGTCCCGGTTGGGGCGCCGGATTCTGTCCCGGTTGCCCCTCTTCCAGGCCAGCTCTCTGCTATGGCCAGGGAGTGCAGTGGAGGATGGCCCAGGTGCTTGGGCCCTGCACCCCATGGGAGACCAGGAAAAGCACCTGGATCCTGGCTCCTGCCATCGGATCAGCGTGGTGCGCCGGCTGCAGCGGCGGCCATTGGAGGGTGAACCAACGGCAAAGGAAGACCTTTCTCTCTCTCTGTCTCTCTCTCACTGTCCACTCTGCCTGTCAAAAAAAAAAATGTCCATTCTTCCAATAGCAATTTACAGATTCAATGCAATACCAGTAAAATATAATGTGTTCTTAAGCTAGGAATTAGTGTGCAGAAGCAATCAGCAATCTGTGATTTTATATCTCCTTAGGTGATCGATTCTCTTGGAAGATTTGCAATGAAGTGGCTTTGTTTTCTGATTCTTTGAAGGAGGGTCAAACAGTAGCATCAGTTCTTTGTCTTCTTTAGCCATAAAGCAGGAATTGGATCCTGTAACTGCTGCTGGCAACTCACGGTGTCTGTAGATCAGAAACAGTGGGATGGGATCTACACAGGACCTGTAAGGGTTTGATAAAACAGAAACAAACCCACTTCCCATGTTATGATTGGTTTAGGGCTTTTTCAATTAAGATAGGGTGCTCCTTGTAATAACTAATATCCGTGGTTCTTCATGAGCACAACACAAATGCTTTTGTAATGGGGTTTCACAATCTAGAGAGGGAGAAATGAATTTTGAAAATAGGTTAAATGCTTAAGATTAAATAAAACAGTGGCCATTGTCTGATTAATCTCTCTGCGGGTGTTTACCCTTTTTCTTTATTTTTGAATAAGAGTTTTAAGCATATGATGTGTCTGTTTAACAATGGCTTGACCTTTAGGATTATGGGGAATGCCATGAGTAAGTATAATATCCCATAATTGACAAAAGTGATTGAATGCAGAGGAGGTATAGGCAGGTCCAGTATCAGTCTTTAACTGGATATGTTTGTCCATGACAGCTATAATTTTCCTTTGGAGAAATAGTTATACATACACATACACACATGCATTACAAATTACATTACAAATTACACACACACACACACACACACACACTACAAATTCAAAACTTTTAAGAAAAAAGAGGTAGGGGGCATGGGTAACAAATTTTACCTTATGGTTAATGCTTTACTTACTTGCCAAAGTAAAACTAATGCAAATGATTTATAGCATCCTCCTTCCCCCAAGTGGATTTTATAAACATATGCCCAGACCTGATTCATTAAAAAATTGGACTCAATGACATAGCGAGTAGATTCTCCCTTGAGCAGGTTTGTACAAATGTAACCTGAATGGGTATAAATAGCAACATGTAAATAACAGAATGATTTTAATAAAAGCCAATGAGTTATGTCCATTTGCCAAAGCTTCTTGGCATGATAATCTTGAAGGTTGCAGCAGCAAAAGGAAAATAATGAGGTGTTTGAGCACATTTGTTACAACTAGAGATAATAGCAGGAACATCAGGAAGAGGAATTTTAAATTGTTTATGGAGAGACGTAGCTGATCATTTTAATGTAGCCAGCTAGCCAGCATCACTTTATTTATTCATGATTCTAAAGAAGATCAGTAAATAGGTTACCAACATGTCAAGCTTCATCTGCATGTTTTCTGCCCTTCTGAAAAAAAAAAAAACCTGGTAAGGAGGTGTGACTGTGAATATGAGGAACATATAAAGGAAATAAGGAAATTGTCCTAGGCAAAGCAGAGTTTGTAAGTTAAATTAACTAAGTAAATTAAGATCAATGGTTTTGTTATAGAAAAATGGCAGCAGAGAAATTATTACTACCCTGCTTTATGTCTCACATGGAAGATGAATTTTGAAGCTGATAAGATAAAGAGAAAAGCAAGATTTAAAAGTTTAAAAGCAAGATTTCCTAGAGTCAAAGACCTTCAGCCAGAATGGCGTGGAAGGGGGCTGTAAGAGAGGCAAAACTAAAAAGACTCCATGGCACTGCAGTTTTTAAAGTGCAGTTCTTAAGTACAATTTTAAGGAAAAAAATGACAAATTTGCATTCAGTTACCAGACTAGGATGAAAACCATCATGATAACTTGACTCACAATCCTTTTCTTATCTGGCTTGCTCATGATAAAACAAAAACCATCTCAAGGGTGAGATAGCTAATTTGTTTTCACAATAATCTGTGAACTCAGGAGCTCACCACTCCCTTGCTTTGCTCATAGTAAATTTGTGAGACTGGGCATCCAGGCATTTCTGAACTTGCTAAGAATAACTTTTTGGGGAAAGGAAGAATTTTACACCCCAAAGCAGCAATGTTGTTAAAAGAGTCCTTAGGAAAATTATGAGATCTCCTATAGTCAATGAAAGAAATTTGATAAGTAAGTTGAAATTGTTGAAGTTCCTGTACAGAAAAAGGCAATAAATATTAACCAAATCAAGCCCAATCAAGTTAAAAGATTGGCGATATCCTTTGGCAATTAAATCTGCAACAGCCTGAGAGTAAGGATAGAAATTAAAGGAAGAGGTATGAGGTCAACAAAGCCATTAACATGGAAATATTTTCAGGAACCTTTGTAAGCAATACTCCAATGGGGCTAATAAGTCTGGGAAAAATAGCTAGTTGTAAACGGGCCTTCTGAGGAACGTGATTAATAAAACTGCCATGAGATCAAGTTGGTATCTTCTGGAGATTGTTGAATTTGAGGAGAAATTTTAATGGTAGCTGTCAGATATGTTTTTCCCTTCGTGGCTTTAAGAAGCAGTTGTAACTGCTGGGAACTTAACCTAAAATAAGGGCAGGCCCAATTAAGTTGTCCTCAATACTGTTGTAATTGTACCAAGGTTAAAGGCTGAAGCAAAAGCAATTGGGGAAGAGTAGGGACAGATTTGGAAGTAAGTAACTTTTGATCTAATTGTAATTGTTCTTGAACTAGGGCATCCATTGTGAGGAACCTTTTTCTAGGAAGGGGCCATTGTTTGACCCATACTGGCTCCCCAGGCTGCCAGGTTAAAGGCAGCCCTGTGTGGGGATGGGTTGATTCAGGATCCTATCACATGAATAGTAGCTTGAATTTGATGTAATAAATCTCAACCACAAATAGGAAAGGGAATAAGATGAATATAAGGGCAATTGTGAGCAATGAGGTGGTGGCCCTCAAGATCATAACAACCAATACACTTTTTATCAGGACCTTTAAGAGTGGCAGCCAAGGGACGGTGCTGTGGCAAAGCAAATTAAAGCCCTGGCCTGAAGTGGGGGCATTCCATATGGGTGCCGGTTCTAGTCCAAGCTGATCCTCTTCTGATCCAGCTCTCTGCTATGGCCTGGAAAAGCAGTGGAAGATGGCCCAAGTCCTCGGGCCCCCGCAGTCACATGGGAGAACCAAAAGAAGCTCCTGGATCCTGGCTTCGGAAGGTCACAGTTCTGGCTGTTGCAGTCACCTGGGGAGTGAACCAGTGGATTGAAGACCCCTCTCTCTGTCTCTACCTCTCTCTGTAACTTTATTTTTCAAATAAATAAAATAAATCTTAAAAAAAAAGTGACAGCCACAGGTTGGTTTTATGTTTTAGGTTTATCAGCAGTAAGCATTAACACATCTTCACAATTTGATTAGCATTTTTAAAGGCCAGTTGACCCAAAAAAAATCAGTGGCTCTTGATTTTCTATTGTCATCAAATAGTTTTTTGTAATTTATCAATGAAGGACATATGATTTTTAGTAGGTCCATGTTTTACAGCAGAGAAAGAGGTAGATGGATCACAGGCATCAGGTATCTTTTTTCCAGGCTTTCAAAGCCACATTAGAAATTTGAGCATTTGCTCCTCTTAGGGGATAATTAACTTGTTGATTTAGATTGAAAATGAATCTTGATGTGAATGGAATGGGAGAGGGAGCAGGAGTTGGGAGGGTTGCAGGTGGGAGGGAAGTTATGAGGGGGAAAAGCCATTGTAATCCATAAGCTGTACTTTGGAAATTTATATTTACTAAATAAAAGTTTAAAAAATCTTCAATAGATAACCAGTCACAAAAAATGTGCAATCCCTGATCCAAGAGAGAGGAGAAATTGTCAAAATTACCTATCTTTTTTTAAATTTTGAAATCACAGAAACTGATAAAGGGTCACATTGATGAAAGAGAGAGATCTCATAACCACTTGTTCTAGTCCCATATGCTCAGAACAGCTAGCTCTGGGGCAGTTTGAAGCTAAGATGCTAACTCAATCTGGTCTTTCCTAATGAATGACAGAGATGTAAATACTTGAGCCACCACATGATGCCCAATCTCAGAGTGTGCATTAGCAAGAAGGAGGAATGAGACGTGGAATGGATGAAAGCAGGCACTCAGAAATGTATATGTACATTCCCAGTGGTTGAATAACCCCTGCTTGAAATATATGCCCTAAAATCTATGTTAAATCTGAATCCGTGTGTATCTGTCTGGGTGCAAACTGTTGAAATCTTTACTTAATAAATACTAAGTAGATCTTCTGTATATAAAGACAATTGAAAATGAATTTTGATGAAGAATGGGATGGGAGAGGGAGTGGGAGATGGGATGGTTGCAGGTGGCAGGAAGATCATGGAGGGAAAAACCACTATAATCCAAAAATTGTACTTTGGAAATTTGTATTTATGAAATAAAAGTTAAAAAACTTCCTGCTTAGGAGAGCATACATCTCCAGGTTACTGGATCTCTGCCATTAAGATTATATCTGGTTAGGTTACATTTGGTTAATGTCCTGGAAAAACCCTTTTTCTAAAATTGTCATTCCAAGTGGTTTTTAATTTTTTTTCTATTGAAGGTTCCAGTTCAATCATACGTGTTGACTAACTTTACAAATAAGCTTCTTTTTCTAACGTAATCACATCTTGTCTCAAACTATGTGTAACTACTATCAGTTATGCTTTTTTTAACTTTTATTTAGTGAATATAAATTTCCAAATACAGTTTATGGATTACAATGGCTCCCCCCCCCATTAACTTCCCTCCCACTCGCAACCCTCCCATCTCCTGCTCCCTCTCCCATTCCATTCACATCAAGATTCATTTTCAATTATCTTTATATACAGAAGATCGATTTAGTATATATTAAGTAATGATTTCATCAGTTTGCACCCACACAAAAACACAAAGTATAAAATACTGTTTGAGTACTAGTTATAGCATTAATTCACATAGTACAACACATTAAGGACAGAGATCCCACATAAGGAGTAAGTACACAGTGACTCCTATTGTTGACTTAACAATTTGACACTCTTGTTTATGGCGTCAGTAATCTCCCTAGGCTCTAGTCATGAGTTGCCAATGCTATGGAAGCCTTTTGAGTTCGCCGACTTTGATCTTATTTAGATAAGGTTATAGTCTAAGTAGAAGTTCTCTCCTCCCTTCAGAGAAAGGTACCTCCTTCTTTAATTGCCCTTTCTTTCTACAGGGATCTCACAGAGATCTTGCATTTAGGATCTCTTTTTTTTTTTTCCCAGAGTGTCTTGGCTTTCCATGCCTAAAACTCTTCAGCCAGATCCAAATGCCTTAAGGGCTGATTCTGAGCCCAGAGTGCTGTTTAGGAATCTGCCATTCTATGAGTCTGCTGTGTATCCCACTTCCCATGTTGGATCATTCTCACCCTTTTTTAATCTATCAGTATTAGCAGACACTAGTCTTGTTTTTTTTTTTTTTTTTTTTTTTTACTTTTACTCTTAGACCTTTTGGTATGATCAATTGTGAACAGAAATTGGCACTTGGACTGGTGAGATGGCATTGGTACATGCAATCTTGATGGGATTGAATTAGAATCCCCTGGCACATTTCTAACTCTACCATTTGGGGCAAGTCAGCTTGAGCATGTCCCAAATTGTACATCTCCTCGCTCTTTTATTCCAACTCTTATATTTAACAAGGATCACTTTTCAGTTAAATTTCAACACCTAGGAATAATTGTGTGTTAATTACAGAGTTCAACCAATATTACTAACTAAAACAAAAAAAAATACAAAAAGGGAAAAAGTATTAAATTTTACATCAACAGTTGGGACAAGGGCTGACCAAGTCACTGTTTCTCATAGTGTCCATTTCACTTCAACAGGTTTCCTTTTTTGTGCTTTGTTAGTTCTCACTGATCAGGGAGAACATATGATATTTGTCCTTTTGGGACTGGCTTAATTCACTCAGTATGATGTTTTACAGATTCCTCCATTTTGTTGCAAATGACCGGATTTCATTGTTTTTGACTGCTGTATAATATTCTATAGAGTACATGTCCCATAATTTCTTTATTCAGTCTACTGTAGATAGGCCTTTGAGTTGATTCCATGTGTTAGCTATTGTGAATTGAGCTGCAATAAACAGTAAGTGCAGATAGCTTTTTTGTTTGTCAATTTAATTTCCTTTGAGTAAATTCCGAAAAGTGGGATGGCTGGGTTGTATGGTAGGGTTATATTCAAGTTTCTGAGGAATCTCCAGACTGACTTCCATAGAGGATTAACCAGTTTGCATTCCCACCAACAGTGGGTTAGTGTCCCTCTTTCCCCACATCATCGCCAGCATCTCTTGTCGGTAGATTTCTGAATGTGAGCCATTCTAACGGGTGAGGTGAATCCTCATTGTGGTTTTGATTTGAATTTCCCTGAGTGCTAGTGATCCTGAACATTTTTTCATGTGCCTGTTGGCCATTTGGATTTCCTCTTTTGAAAAATGTCTATTGAGGTCCTTTGCCCATCTCTTAAATGAGTTGCTTCTGTTGATGTTGTGGAGTTTCTTGATCTCTTTGTAGATTCTGTTTATTAATCCTTTATCTGTTGCATAGTTTGCAAATATTTTTTCCCAGTCTGTCGGTTGCCTCTTCATTTTGCTGTTTCTTTTGCAGTACAGAAACTTCTCAATTTGATGCGATCCCAAATGTTAATTTTGGCTTGGACTGACTGTGCTTCTGGGCTCTTTTCCATGAAGTCTTTACCAGTACCTATATCTTGCAGGGCTTCTCCAATGTTCTCTAATAATTTGATGATGTCAGGTCATAGATTTAGGTCTACAAGTGGTGACAAATTCTTTAAATTTCTTTTTGCTATGAAAGGTCTTTTTTTAACTTTTATTTAATGAATATAAATTTCCAAAGTACAGGATATTGATTACAATGGCTTCCCCCCATAACGTCCCTTCAACCCGCAACCCTCCCCTTATCCACTCCCTCTTCCCTTCCATTCATATCAAGATTCATTTTCAATTCTCTTTATATACAGAAGATCAGTTTAGCATACATTAAGTAAAGATTTAAACAGTTTGCTCCCACACAGAAACATAAAGTGAAAAATACCGTTTCAGTACTAGTTATAGCATTAGATCTCAATGTACAGCACACTAAGGACAAAGATCCTACATGAGGAGAAAGTGCACAGTGACTCCTGTTGTTGACTTACCAAATTGACACTCTTGTTTATGGCCTCAGTAATCACCCTAGGCTCTTGTCATGAGCTGCCAAGGCTATGTAAACCCCCTGAGTTCACTGACTCTGATCATATTTAGACAAGGCCATGGTCAAAGTGGAAGTTCTCTCCTCCCTTCAGAGAAAGGTACCTCCTTCTTTGATGACCCATTCTTTCCACTGGGATCTCACTCGTGGATATCTTTCATTTAGGGTTTTGTTTTTTTTTTTTTTCGCTAAGAGTGTCTTGGCTTTCCATGCCTGAAATACTCTCATGGGCTCTTCAGCCTGATCCGCATGCCTTAAGGGCTGATTCTGAGGCCAGAGTGCTGTTTAGGACATCTGCCATTCTATGGGTCTGCTGTGTATCTCACTTCCCATGTTGGATCATTCTCTCCCTTTTTTATTCTATCAGCTAGTATTTGCAGACACTATTCTTCTTTATGTGATCCCTTTTGTTCTTAGTCCTTTCATTGTGATCAATTGTGAACAGAAATTGATCACTGGGACTAGTGAGATGGCATTGGTACATGCCACCTTGATGGGATTGAATTGGAATGCCCTGGTATGTTTCTAACTCTACCGTTTGAGGTAAGTCAGATTGAGCATGTCCTGAAGTGCACATCTCTTCCCTCTCTTACTCCCACTCTTATATTTAACAGCGATCACTTTTCAGTTAAGTTTCAGCACTTAAGAAGAATTGTGTATTGATTACAGTATTCAACCAAAAGTATTAAGCAGAACAAACAAAAAAAAATACTAAGAGGGATAACATATCAAGTTGCTCATCAACAGTCAGGGTGAGGGCTGATCAAGTCACTGTTTCTCCTAGTGTTCATTTCACTTTAACAGGTTTCCTTTTTGGTGCTCAGTTAGTTGTCACCTATCAAGGAGAACAAGTGGTATTTTTCCCTTTGGGATTGGCTTATTATACTCAGCATAATGTTTTCCAAATTCCTAACAGGGATCACTTTTCAGTTAAAATTTAAACACCTGAGAATAATTGTGTGTTAATTACAGAGTTCAACCAATGGTACTAGAACAAAAAAAAATACTAAAATGGATAAAATATTACATTGTACATCAACCGTCAGGACAAGAGCTGATAAAGTCACTGTTTCTCATAGTGTCCATTTCACTTCAACAAGTTTCCCCTTTGGTGCTCAGTTAGTTGTCGCCAATCAGGGAGAACATATGATATTTGTCCCTTTTGGACTGGCTTAATTCACTCAGCGTGATGTTTTCCAAATTCCTCCATCTTGTTGCAAATGACTGGGTTTCGTTGTTTTTGACTGTTGTATAGTATTCTATAGGTACATGTTCCATAATTTGTTTATCCAGTCTACTGTTGATGGGCATTTGGGAAAGGTCTTTATTTCACCTTCATTCACAAATGAGAGCTTTTCAGGATATAATATTCTGGGCTGGCAGTCTTTCTCTCTTAGTACCTGGGCTATGTCTTGCCATTCCTTCCAGCCTATAGGGTTTCTGATGAGAAGTCTGCTGTGAGTCTAATTGGAGATACTCTGAGTGTAATCTGATGTTTCTCTCTTGCACATTTTAGGATCTTTTCTTTATGTTTCACTGTGGTGAGTTTGATTACAACGTATCATGGTGAGGATCTCTTTTGGTCATATTTACTAGGGATCTATGAACTTCCTCTACTAGGATGTCTCTGTCCTCCAAACCCGGGAAGTTCTCTGCTAGTATCTCACTAAAAAGACCTTCTAATCCTTTCTCTCCATGCCTCAGGAATTCCTGGAACCTGAATGTTGGTTTTTTCAATAGTATCCTGTAGATTCCCAACAATAATTTTTAGATTTCTAATTTCCTCTTCTTTTCTTTGGTTTGACTGTATACTTTCCTGTTCTCTGTCTTCTAAGTCCGATATTCTCTCTTCTGCTTCACTGACTCTGTTTTTAAGGCTCTCTAGTGTGTTTGTCATTTGATCTATTGAATTCTTCATTTCATTTTGATTTCTCTTCACTATCACACTTTCCTGTTCTACTAGTTTCTGCGTTTCATTTTGATTCCTCCTTAAGATTTCATTTTTACAAGAGAGATTTTCTATCCTGTCCAGTAAGGATTTCTGTGGCTCAAGCATTTGTTTTTGAAAACTTCAAAATGTTCTTATCATAAATTTTTTGAAATCCGTATCTTGCATTTCTTCCATCTCTTTATCTTTATAATCTTCAATTTGGGGTGTCTTGTTCATTTGGGGGCATCATAATGTCTTCCCTGTTCTTGTATCCTCGGTTTCTGCATTTGTTGCTTGGCATTGTGGAGATATTCTTTGGATTCTTCTTCCCTTGCTGTGGTGTTTTTTTTCTTGTTATACTATGACTGTATTAAGTGGACTGTCTGCTTTTGATGGAGCCTTAGAGGCTTGAGATGGGTGTGGCCAGAGAACTCTGTTTGGTTCCTCAGGGTTAAGGGTGTGCCAAATGTGACACTCCCAGGTTTGCCGTAGTAAATCTCTCTCTCTCTTTTCTTTTCTTTTCTTTTCTTTTTTTTTTTTTTTGATTCAGAAGGGAGGTAATTCTGCACAGGAGAGAGGAATTGAAGGTAGTCAGCTTCTGATATCTGGCTCCTGTGGGTATAACATTCACCGGCCCTTTTCCAAGGACCACACAGAGAATCAGTGCTGCCCTCAGTGTGGGCTCAAGTTCTCCTGCAGTCTCCCATTGGGTTGCCAAGGTTTCCGAATTGTAGTGTCTCTGGAGAGTACTCATGTGAATTCCGTGAGTTCTCTCCTCCACCATCTCTTTTTTCACTGTCTCAGTTCATTAACTCCACACATTCACTAGGTCCCTGTTATTTCATCCCCCCAGAGTCAGATTTTTCTGCTTGGCTGAGGGTGGGCACAGCCCTGAGGTCATGCAGCTTTCATGTATGTCCAAAATGGCTCCTGCTCTTTGTCTTGCTCACCTTTGAGAGGGGAGCGGGGAGAAACTTGTGCCCATACCAGTATCTTTTTTTTTTTTTTTTTGCTTCTCTCCTCTAGTTAGCCTGGTGAACTTTCCCTCATGGGGCTTCATGCCTCATTCCCTCTAGGCTCCTCCTTCCACTTTCCTGCTGGTGTGTCGGGCTACTGAAGTTTGGCTCACCTCTCATTCCAGCGGTGGTGCATAGATTCCACCACTGGTGTCCCAAGCTGTGGGCTCCTACGCCCTCCACACAACTCCACTGTGAATCACTAGTTCTGGAAGAATTTCTTCTGCTGTTTCTTCCCCAACAATTCCTTGAACCTGAAGTATCTCCACTTTTATTAAACTGTCTCTTCCTGGACAATCAGCTCCCTTCCTATTCTGCCATCTTACCACTTCTCCCCCTTTGTCTCTTTAATTAAAGTTTTGTAATTTTCATTGTAGAGATCTTTCACATTCTTGATTAAATTTATCCCAAGGGTTTTTTTTTTATATAACTATTGTGAATGGGCCTAATCTTACAGTTCTTTCTCAGGCAGAGAATTGTTCATATATAAGAATGACACTGGATTTTGTGTGTTGATCTTATATCCTGCAAATTTTCTTAATTCTCTTATGAGTTCTTTTTTTAACTTTTATTTAATGAATATAGATTTCCAAAGTACAGCTTATGGATTACATTGGCCTCCCCCTGCCAATGACTTCCCTCCCACCCACAACCCTCCAGTTTATAAAGGATTATATTATCTGCAAACAGGGATAATTGGAATCCCTTCTTTCTAATTTGTATCACTTTGATTTGTTTTTCTTGCCTAATGAGGCCTTTCTTTGCTTATCTATTGTGTATTTAAATCCCAACAGGTCCAAAATATTACTAATGTTATTCTTTCTCATACCTGTCCCTTAGGTAGTCTTCCCTACTTGAGTTAATGGCAGTTTCTGCAGTTGCTGTGCTGAGATCCACAGTGCAATTATTTATTTATTTATTTGCCAGGCAGAGTAGACAGTGAGAGAGAGAAAGAGACACAGAGAGAGAGAGTTATAGACAGTGAGAGAGACAGAGAGAAAGGTCTTCCTTCTGTTGGTTCACCCCCCAAATGGCCTACGGCTGGTGCGCTGCACTGATCTGAAGCCAGGAGCCAGTTGCTTTCTCCTGGTCTCCCATGTGGATGCAGGGCCATCCTCCACTGCCTTCCCGGGCCACAGCAGAGAGCTGGAATGGAAGAGGAGCAACCGGGACAGAATCTGGCACCCGAGCTGGAACTAGAACCTGGGGTGCCGGCAATGCAGGCAGAGGATTATCCTAGTGAGCCACAGCACTGGCCCACAGTGCAATTCTTGATTAATCTCTCTTTCACAACTCCTCTCTTGTCTGTAAACAAATCCTATCAAGTTTACCTCAAAATTGTGTCCAGAGGCTAGAAATATCTACCTTTAGTTCACCAACAGCTGCAGTCTATATTAGTAGGCTAATTGTTTTTCTTCATTTTTTGAATAAAATATTCAGTTAATTGATTTTAATGCAGGAGTCTGCTACAAGTGAATGATGAAAACTGTTTATGTGATCAGGATAAAAAAGGTAAACTATAAATTCTTCATTTTCTTTTGCAAAAATGTTAGCAATGATAACTTTTTCTGGAAATAAAACAGGATTGTGTCTTCCCTGGGTCATAGCAAGAAAATATGTCACTATATCAATGACCTTGAATGATTTACAGGTAGATGATAATTGAATTTTTTAAAGAACCATTTCAATAGATGGTTGCTATGGAATTTTGACTGATATGGATAAGTTCAGAGAACTTAAAGAATTTTTACTAAGAAAGGCAATAGAAAAGTTGGTGATAATTGAGGAAAGTGGAATTCTAAGAAGTTTTCTTTTAAAAAAAAATCTACTACAATATGTTTTTATAGTGCTTTAAGTGATCTAGTAGAGAAGGCTGTGTTTATTCTATATAATTTTGTTTGCATGTTTAGGTAGTACAAATCTTGAAACATATTTTATAAATTTACTGTGACAAAATATATGTATGTTAGCAAAATTGAGACTTTAAAATGTGAATATTATTTATTGCCCTTGTCTATACTCTTGAAGAACAGTGGTTTTCTTACTTGATATCTATTGAATTCTTTACTAAGTTGAGTTTTAAAAGTATATCATTGCAAAAATTAAAAGAAAAATTAAGAAAAGAAGGAAGAGGGAAGATGGGAGCAAGGGTGAGAGAGGTGGGAAGTATTACAATGCTCCTAAATCTGTACATATGAAATGCATGGAATTTGTTCACCTTATGTAAATAAAAAATTAACAAAGCATTCTGTTTAGGACTTCAATTGCTTTATAGTTCATGGTTAGATGTGATTCATATTTAAATGGCTCAGAAATAAAATTACTTTCACTTTTTAAATTTGGAAGGCATAAAGACAAAGAGATAGGGATGTAATGAAAGAGCTAAAGTCTTCATATCCACTCCATGAGTGTCAAACACTTGGGGTTAGGTCAGCAGAAAAGGCACTCAATCAAGGTCTCCTAGGTGGGTAGCAAGAGCAGTTATCTGTCTCCCAGGCTCTGAATTATCAGGAAGCTTGAGTCAGGTTCCAGAGCCAGAAATGAAACCCAGGAATTCCTACATGGTATACAGGCATCTTGACTGCTGGGTTACATACATGCTCCACAAATGAAATAATCTAGCTTAACTGAACATTGAAATGCTGACCTGAAAGTTGACCTATCATAAATTTATGTGATAATAAACAGAAACACTCAGGACATGCTGAATGCAATTTAGCCATTTCTTTCCCTCCCTAGGGCTTCTGGAAAAGGATGACATGAGGCAGCTGTGGGAATCTCTTAGGTATAGACACTTGAGAATTAACATTTTTTTGGAAAGACAATACTGGGTTATGCTGCAAATTTGGGCTTTAGGTTTTGTAATTTACTTTCATGAAATTAATTTTATTTTCCATTTAGAGTTCTGATGGTTTCTTGTAGTAATAATCACTACTTTTTAGCAGAAGTGTAAGTTTACCTACTTAGAGCATTGAATGTAGTAAATAATCCAAAGGAGATAGCTGCTGTTGAGAGCAGTGCATTTCTAGTAATAATGTCTATTACTGTATGAGTGTTTCAGGAATAGTTGCCACATATTTTGTGTTCTTTTCCTTTTGAGAATCACCCTAACAGTTGGCTTAGAAACCCCAGAAGGCCAATGAAGCGATCCTAACCAAACTTAGAGAAAGCAAATTAGGACATTGATTTCATCCTGGAAGGTCTTTATTTGTGGTGAAGAAATGAGCATAACTCATCATACACTTTGGTTATTAACATCTGTTTTGTTTAGATAATTCTGATTTCATAAGCTGGGAATTTGTGGAACTGTTGTGTGTACATGTATATTTTGCTGCATCAAAGTACCTGCTGGTCCTACAGAAGCTGGGGATGTTGAAGTAGGGCTTGGGGATAGGGTATAGGCTAGCCGATGAATGATGGCTACATTCAGCTAGGGGGAAGTATGGTGATGGATGACATTACCAAGAGGGAACCAGACCCTGGATAGATGCTTCATGAGGTGCAGAGCACCCTTCAAGCATCATGTTGAAAAATGTATGTCTCTTCTTATTTCATTGGAGTCAGCCTAACTGGATTCTTTAGCTGTCTTTTCTTCCTGTGGCATCTCAGTTCCTGGGAAGCTTGTTTCTGAATTTTTGAAAGCAAAAAATTTTGGTGCGGACCATCACTCTTTCAGTTAGGGTTGGCTTTCACTGGTACAGAGCCTGCACTCTTGTCCAAACTATTTTCTTCCTCAAATTGCCAGCTACCTCCATGAAGAAAGGAAAAAATAGCTAGACCCTAGGTTTATTTTCTTGTTCGTTCCATGATGCTATGTTATCTGTTTGTCCTAACATGGTAACTACCTGATATAATAATCTAATAAATTTTAATTGGCTAATACAAATGTGCTAAAAGAATTTTTTAACAGGGAACTCCATGCTGTATGTCTTGATCTAACTCCTTGGTGATCTTAGCCATGAGAATTTTAATCTACAGACTCTGGGAAAACACAAAATCCATAAAGTGTGGGATTGCTCTTGTCTTTTTTAGTGCCTGTTTGTTGAAGGAGGCAACAGTGACCGTTGAATGACAGAGAGGCTGTTCTTGGAGGTATAAGCACACAAGTGTCCAAAAAGCAGCATCTAAACAGGAGATGAAGTGATTTGCTCTTCACATTAGTTGGCAGGTGCATTCTCTTTCAGAGAGTGAAGATGATGCAGAATCCAAGTTAGAGAGGGCAGTTTGTAGGGAGGGAGGTGCGGTCAGGAAAATGAGATAAGGGTGAAGCCTTTCTAATAGTGTTCTCACAAGCATGCATAAAATAAAAGCAAATTGGAAGATGAAATTTAGCCATTCCTTAGCATTATATATATGACAGTGTCATTGATATTGTCATCATAAATGGCTATGATTTTTCAGAGTGCTATATAATAGTTGTTTATACTCTAGGGAAAATGAGAGGACTTGGTATATATACTTCAGAAAATAAAATTTTGGCAATCTATCATAAATTATCATTTTTATTATAAAATTTTAAAATTTAAAAGCTATGCTTCTTTCCACCATGACTATCATGGACATGCATTGGTTGTTCAATAACCCAATAATAAATTGAACTGATAAGTAAAAGCCTATTGATGAATTTCTTGAGAAAAAATAAATCAAGGATTGGATTAAGATGGAGGAATAGAGAAGGAGATTACTGTTGTAGAAGATAGTAGGAAAAAAGTGGAGAGTACAGTCTCAAGGAAGAGTTAGGGAAAAATGGCAGAGGAAACTCCATACAAATTAGAGAGACACTGTGGACCCATGTGCAGGGTGTGGACATGCACAACTTAGAAACCCAGCAGCCAGAACCTCAGCAGCAGCTCAGGAGGTGGGACCAGACTGGAGCAGCCCAAGCCACTAGCAACAAAGTTGCAGAAAGAGCCTGGTGTGAATCTAGCTAGGAGCTCTAGGTGGTACAGTGTACCTGCCAAACTAGGCTTGTTTTTCTCTCTATCTGACCACCCTGAAACTGGCATCATGTAACAAGCTGGTAGAGGGCAGGCAGCATTTTGGACATATGTAATAGAGGCACCAGTGTCTGCACACCCAGCAAATAGCAGAGCAGAGAAACCTGAATTTGGTGGGGAGAACTGATGGGGGGCTGGGTGCTCATGACTGTGAGAAGCTTGTGTGCTGAGACTGTGAAAACACTGAGGCTGCATGGGAAGGCTCAGGATGTGGCTGGGACTTTGGACAGTCACTGTGGGAAGTTATACATACTCAGGACTCACTGATTACCTGGTGAGGATCACTGCATATAGGTCTCCCACATATGTACCAGGGGTCAGAATATGTGTGGAATCTACTGCTGCTTTCCCAGGAGCATTAACATAACTGGTTTGGAAGTATAACAGCCAGAATTCAAATCAGCACTCTTATAGAATGCCAGTACTGTAGGGGGTGGCTCAACTCATTATTAAACAACAGCCCCCTCTCCCATCTTCTGTGGTGAACTATTTCTAACATGCCTACTAATTTAAAATTAACGGTTGTTTTGTTGACATCTTACGTGTTGCACTACAAAAGTTCTTCCTATATTGTGAATACCATTAATTTATCAGGTATATTTTCCTTTTTCTATTTTAAAAAGGATTTATTTATTTACTTGAAAGTCAGAGTTACACAGAGCGAGAAGGAGAGGCAGAGAGAGATAGGTCCTCCATCTGCTAATTCACTCCCCAGTTGGCCGCGATGGCTGGAACTGTGCCTATCCAAAGCCAGGAGCCAGGCATTTCCTCCGGGTCTCCCATGAGGATGCAGGGGCCTAGGGACTTGGGCCATCTACTACTGTTTACCCAGGCCATAGAAGACAGCTGGATCAGAAGTTAAGCAGCTGTTTCTCGAACTGGTGCACACATGGGATGCTGGCACTCTAGGCAGAAGGTTTGCCCACTATGCCACGAATTGGTCCCATGGTATATTTTTCAAGAATTTTTTTTGCTTTGACTTTCATTCTTTAAACAGTATTTTGAAAACAAGTTGTTGGGGCCAGTGCTATGGCATAGTGGGTAAAGCTGCTGCCTGCCGTGCCAGCATCCCATATGGGTACCACTTTGAGTTCTGGCTGCTCCACTTCTGATCCAGCTCTGCTATGGCCTGGGAAAGCAGTAGAAGATGGCCCAAGTACTTGGGCTCCTGCACCCATGTGGAAAATCCAGAAGAATCTTTTGGCTCCTGATTTCAGATTAGCCCAGCTCTGGCCATTGTGGCCATCTGGGGAGTGAACTATCAGATGGATGATCTCTCTCTCTCTCTCTCTCTCTCTCTCTCTCTCTCTCTCCCTTTCTCTCTCTCTGCCTCTGCCACTCTGTAAATCTGCCTTTCAAATAAATAAATGTCTTGAAGAAAATAAGTTTTTAACTTTGATTAAGTATAAATTATCCCTGTATTCAATTATAGATTTTAATTTTTTCTTCCCTCTAGGAAATCTTTGCCTAACTTAAAGCAAAAAAAAAAATTTTCTTCTATGATTTTTTTTCCTGGAAGTATTTTAGTTTTCAGTACTACAGTTAGATCTGTGGCAGATTTTCTTTTCAATTTCATAAATAGAAGCTATTTTATTGGAAATTAATATCTCATTGTGCTAGCTGAAAAGGCTATACTTTCTGTTCTGCACTGTAATAGTGACTCTCTTGATAACCTGTTCACGGTGTTTGGATCTTCTATGGAACCTCTTGTGTTCCATTCATCTGTCTGGTTTTCTGTGTGACAGCAGCACACTTTAGTATAAATTTATAACACTTAAAATCATCCCTTTGAGGCCGGCGCCGCGGCTCACTAGGCTAATCCTCCGCCTAGCGGCACCGGCACACCGGGTTCTAGTCCCAGTCGGGGCGCCGGATTCTGTCCCGGTTGCCCCTCTTCCAGGCCAGCTCTCTGCTGTGGCCAGGGAGTGCAGTGGAGGATGGCCCAGGTGCTTGGACCCTGCACCCCATGGGAGACCAGGAAAAGCACCTGGCTCCTGGCTCCTGCCATCGGATCAGCGCGGTGCGCCGGCCGCAGCGCGCCGGCCGCAGTGGCCATTGGAGGGTGAACCAACGGCAAAGGAAGACCTTTCTCTCTGTCTCTCTCTCTCACTGTCCACTCTGCCTGTCCAAAAAAAAAAACATCCCTTTGATTTTATTACTTTTTCAAAGTTATTTTGGCTATCCTAGATTCTTTGCATTTTCATATGTGCTTATATCAGCTTGTTACTTTAAAAATAACCAGGTTGCTAAATGAAGGATCTCTGTGAGTGAGATACCAGTGGTAAGAACGGGCCATCAAAGAAGGAGATACCTTTCTCTGAACAGAGGGGAGAACTTCCACTTTGATTATGGCCTTGTCTAAATAAGGTCAGAGTTTGTGAACTCAAGAGGCTTTCATAGCCTTGGCAGCTCATGACAAGAGCCTCGGGTGATTACTGATGTCATAAATGAGACTGTCAATTCTTAAATCAACAACAGGAATTATTGTACACATGCTCCCTATGTAGGATCTCTGTCTAGATTGTGTTGTAGTATGCAAATTAATGGTAAAACTAATACTCAAATAGTACTTCATACTTTGTGTATCTGTGTGGGTGCGAACTGTTGAAATCTCTACTTATTATACACCAAGTTGATCTTCTGTATATAAAGATGATTTAAAATTAATCTTGATGAAGAATGGGATGGGAGATTAGTGGGAGATGGGATGGTTGCAGGTGGGAGGGAGGTTATGGGGGGAAAAGCCACTATAATCCAAAAGTTGTACTTTCAAAATTTATATTTATTAAATAAAAGTTTAAAAAAAGAAAAAATAACAAGGTTTCTCGCTGGAAAAGAGATTGAAACTGTTTTGAGTCAGTAAAATGATGTTAGGATAATTGATGTTTTAACAATGATGAATCCTGAGATTCTTGAATAAAATATTTCCACTTAGAGAAAAATATTAATTGAATATTAAGTTGTTTTTGTAGGTCTGTCAATATTTCATCAGATGTGTATTTCATATTTTAAGTGAACTAGTGGTGATTCTAAAATTTTGATTTTTATTGGTGGTATATATAAATGCATTTTATCTTTCTGTATTGATTTTGTATCTTCTCATTTTACTAAACTTACTTATTGCTTCATTATGTTTTTGACTTATGCCATCAGAATTTTTATCTAGACCAGTGCTTATCAGTTGTTTTCTTTCTCAAACTACTCTCTTACTAATGATAGTAAATATTTTTGATTTGTACCAATACAATTTCTACAACTTTTTTTTTGTCATTTCAGCATGACAGCTACCATAGATAATGTCCAGAACTGTGCCTATCCAAAGCCAAGAGCCAGGAGCTTCTTCCGGGTCTCCTACATGGGTGCAGGGGCCCAAGGGCTTCAGCCATGTTCCACTGCTTTCCCAGGCCATAGCAGAGAGCTGGATCACAAGTGGAGCAGCCGAAAAAAGATCTCTGTGAGTGAGATCCCAGTGGAAAGAACAGGTCTTCAAAGAGGGAGGTGCCTTTCTCTGAAGGGAGGAGAGAACCTCCACTTTGACTATGACCGTGTCTAAACAAGATAAGAGTCGGAGAACTCAAGGGGCTTCCATAGCCTTGGAAACTCATGACTGGTGCATAGGGAGATTACTGATGCCATAAACAGGAGTGTCAATTTGTAAAGTCAACAACAGGAGTCACTATGCACTTACTCCTCATGTAGGATCTCTGTCCTTAATGTGCTGTACACTGAGGCTTAATGCTATAACGAGTACTCAAACAATATATTTCACTTTGTGTTTCTATGGGGGTGCAAACTGTTGAAATCTACTTAATGCATACTAAACTGATCCTCTGTAAAAAAAAAAAAAAAGAAATTATCAACTCCCAACTTGACTCTCACTGGGATTTTTTTTTTCTTTTTTATCTTTTATTTAATGAATATAAATTTCCAAAGTACGTCTCATGGGTTACAATGGCTTTCCCCCCCATACCGTCCCTCCCACCCACCACCCTCCCCTTTCCCACTCCCTCTCCCCTTCCATTCACATCAAGATTCATTTTCGATTATCTTAGTATACAGAAGATCAGCTTAGTATACCTTAAGTAAGGATTTCAACAGTTTGTTCCCACACAGAAACATAAAGTGAAAAATAATAGATGATTTTTTTTTAAATGATGATGAAATCAGATCAGACCTATTGTCATGTTTAATCCCAGTGAGAGTCAAGTTGGGAATTGATAGTTTCTTTTTTTTTTTTTTTTTTTTTTTAACAGAAGATCAGTTTAGTGTACATTAAGTAAAGATTTCAATCGTTTGCACCCCCATAGAAACACAAAGTGAAATATACTGTTTGAGTACTCGTTATAGCATTAAGCCTCAGTGTACAGCACATTAAGGACAGAGATCCTACATGAGGAGTAAGTGCACAGTGACTCCTGTTGTTGACTTTACAAATTGACACTCCTGTTTATGGCATCAGTAATCTCCCTATGCACCAGTCATGAGTTTCCAAGGCTATGGAAGCCCCTTGAGTTCTCCGACTCTTATCTTGTTTAGACAAGGTCATAGTCAAAGTGGAGGTTCTCTCCTCCCTTCAGAGAAAGGCACCTCCCTCTTTGAAGACCTGTTCTTTCCACTGGGATCTCACTCACAGAGATCTTTTTGCCAGAGTGTCTTGGCTTTCCATGCCTGAAATACTCTCATGGGCTTTTCAGCCAGATCCGAGTGCCTTTAGGGCTGATTCTGAGGCCAGAGTGCTATTTAGGACATCCGCCATTCTATGAGTCTGCTGAGTATCTCACTTCCCATGTTGGATCACTCTCCCCTTTATTTATTCTATCGGTTAGTGTTAGCAGATACTAGACTTGTTTATGTGCTCCCTTTGACTCTTAGTCCTTTCATTATGATCAATTGTGAACTGAAATTGATCACTTGGAATAGTGAGATGGCATTGGCACATGCCACCTTGATGGGATTGAATTGGAATCCCCTAGTATGTTTCCAACTCTACCAATTGGGGCAAGTCAGCCCGAGCATGCCCCAAATTATACATCTCTTCCCTCTCTTATTCCCACTTTTATGTTTAACAGGGATCACATTTCAGTTAATTTTCAACACTTAAGAATAACTGTGTGATAATTACAGAATTAAACCAGTCATATTAAGTAGAACAGACAAAAAAAAAAAAAAAGAATACTATGAGGGATAATGTATTAAGTTGTTCATTAACAGTCAGGGCTATGCTGATCAAGTCACCATTTCTCATAGTGTCCATTTCACTTCAGGAGGTTTCCTTTTTGGTGTTCAGTCAGTTGTCACCGATCAGGGAGAACATATGGTATTTGTCCCTTTGGGACTGGCTTACTTCACTCAACATGATGTGTTCCAGATTCCTCCATTAACATGACAATAGTTCTGATCTGATTTCATCATCATTTAAAAAAAATCATCTATTATTTTTCACTTTATGTTTCTGTGTGGGAGCAAACTGTTGAAATCCTTACTTAAGGTATACTAAGCTGATCTTCTGTATATTTAGATAATCGAAAATGAATCTTGATGTGAATGGAAGGGGAGAGGGAGTGGGAAAGGGGAGGGTTGTGGGTGGGAGGGACGGTATGGGGGGGGAAGCCATTGTAACACATGAGTCGTACTTTGGAAATTTATATTTATTAAATAAAAGATAAAAAAAAATCCCACTACTGAAAACTGGCTTGGACAATAAGAGGAGCTTGGCCTAAATAGAACAGTGGGAAACTCTTGGCTGAGATAGAGAAAAGGAGGGTAGGAGGGAAGACACTAAAAAGAACATGTCAGTATCAATGTGATTACCACCAATGATATGTGCAGAATGATATTAGAAACTGGGAACTCACAAGTACGAGGCCTATCACTGGAACAATAAAGTTCTGCAGCAGGTTACTCTATAGATAGTTCATGAAGCTGTTAGGGGGAGCCAGAGTGTTTGCATTCTCATAAGTCAATGTATACCAATGTCATTTCATGTTTCAGCATAGATTGTACATAGGAAGAATGGAGAAATGGCAGACATACTCCTTATTCCCCGTAAGGAATTTGGCCCCCAAATTTACAGATTTAAGCCTTTTGTGATATCTTTGAGTATAAGGTAGATTGGGTGAGTGATGCTTGATTTATAGCTGGTTAATTCACAAAAGATATTAACATTCTGGTAAAGCCATTGTAATCCATAAGCTGTACTTTGGAAATTTATATTCATTAAATAAAAGTTTGAAAGCAAAAAAATAATAAAAAAAATAAATAAAAGATAAAAAAAAAACAAAAAACAAGTGGAGCAGCCGAGACTAGAACAGCTGCCCATATGGGGTTCCGGCACTTCAGGCCAGGGTGTTAACCCACTGCATCACAGCACCAGTCCCAAATAAAGCAGTTTTAGTAATAGTTTCCTAAAATCTTTTGCTGTTTTTTTGTATTGCAATCAACCAAGTAAAATTACTTTCTGTTCTTGGTAACCTCAATTAACCATACTTTCTCCCAGTTGAAACCTGTAGTACATTATTGACTTCATCTGTTTACAGAGCCATTCAAAAGTACTGAATACAATAGAAGTGGCTGGAAAAAGTCCATCAGAACCTATAGGAGGGCAGCTAAACACAGAATCAACAATGTTTTAGTTTTATGAGCAGCAAAGCTGATATATAAAAGTGTGGATGACAAAAGATTTTAAATAGCCATGTTTAAAATTATAAACTCATTAATCAACAAGAAACATTTGCTTACTTCACACAATATTTTCAAAATCACCTGTAGGATTTACAAAAAAAACATTTAACCCTTTTAGGTCTCTGGGCCTTTCTCATTAAGATAACCATCATGTCTAGTAATGCAAGATCATTAGATTTTTTTAACTTTCAGACATTTGTATCAGTGGCATTTTATATTATCAAAACTTAACATTTAGCACCACTTCACATTTTGACAGTACCTGTAATATAACCCAGGAGGCTTTATTAGCTGGTGTCTCTCCAAGATGAGAGACATATTTTCTTTGACATTTCCAGTGACCCAACTGGAAACATCAAAGTCCAAATTCTTTGGAACTTCGATTTTTTTGAATGCCTGTCAAGTACTACAAGAAGGCTTAAAATATCTTTTTGAAATAAGATCCCTTAATATCATGACGTAGTATAGACCAGATTTAATCATAGCTACAAGGTGATTACTCACCAGTGACAATATATGATTTTAATTAATTATTAATTATGAAAGTGGTGGTAAATGCAGGTTTTCCTTTTTGTTTTTCATTGTTCAAAGTAGGTAGGTAAAGAACAAGTGTTACTTCATCTCAGCTACAGGCAAATTGCAGCTGAGCTTCAGCATGTGTTTTAGACTGGTTGGAATATTCTTCATTTTTTTAAAGCTTTATTTATTTGAAAGTCAGAGTTACACAGAGAGAAAGAGAGGCAGAGACAGGTCTTCCATCTGCTGGTTCACTTCCCAACTGGCTGCAATGGCTGGAGCTGAGCCAATCTGAATCCAGGAACCAGGAGTCAGGAACCAGGAGCTTCTTCTGGGTCTCCCATGTGGGTGCAGGGGCCCAAGGACTTGGGCCATCTTCTACTGCTTTCCCAGGACACAGCATAGAGCTGGATCAGAAGTGGAGCAGCCAGGTCTCTAACTGGTGCCCATATGGGATGCTGGCACTGCAGGTCACAGCAGCTTAACCCACTATGCCATGGCACCAGCTCCCTTCATTCTTTGCTTAGCAGCTATTTTCTTATCCTTTATGTCTCAGTCTACTCATGTTGTCTTCAGAAAAATATTCCCCAGACTCAGTGTGGATTTAATTTTCTTATGTGATCATTAAACTCTTGTTATCTTTGATTTAGAGTTGTAATTTTATCTTTATGTATTCTCCACTAGACTATAATCTGAATAAGGGCAGGAATTTTGTGTTTTACTTTTAAAAAGTTTTATTTATTTATTGTTTGAAAAGCAGAGTTAAGAGAGGCAGAGGCAGAGAGAGAGAGAGAGAGGGAAAGAAAGAGAGAAAATCTTCCATCTTCTAGTTCACTCTCCAAGTGGCCACCATGGCTGGAGTTGGGCTGATGTGAATCAGGAGCCAGAAGATTCCTCTGGGTCTTCCAAGCAGGTACAGTGGTCCAAGGACTTTGGCCACACTCTACTGATTTCTCAGGCCACAGCAGAGTGGTGGGATGGAAGAGGAGCAGCTGGGACTTGAACTGGCATCCACATGGGATGCTGGCACTACAGGCAGAGGCTTTACCGGCTGTGCCACAGTGCTGGCTCCTTGTCTGTTTTATTTGCAGAACCTAGTGTAATAATGTTTTAAACAGTGTGAGTTTCATGTGTGTATATATATATATATGTATATGTATATTAGACAGGCAGAGTTAGTGAGAGAGAGAGACAGAGAGAAAGGTCTTCCTTCCATTGGTTCACCCCTCAATGGCCAGTACGGCCCATGTGCTGCACCGATCCAAAGCCAGGAGCCAGGTACTTCCTCCTGGCCCCCCTTTTGTGGGTGCAGGGCCCAAGCACTTGGGCCATCCTCCACTGCCCTCCCGGGCCACAGCAGAGAGCTGGACTAGAAGAGGAGCAACTGGGACAGAATCTGGTGCCCCAACCAGGATTAGAACCCATGGACCAGTGCCTCAGGTGGAGGATTATCCTAGTGAGCTGTGCTGCCAGCCCCAATATATATATATATATATATATATATATATATATATATATATATGTATTTGTACACTGCATGAGTTTATGAATGGGAAAATGAACAGAACTTTATATAAAATATTAATATATATTTTCTCATTTTATCCCTGATAAGATCTTCTTTCAGAGTATTGAAAACACAGGCTGCAGTTGTTTCATATGAAAGATTAACATAATTTGCTTAAGAATAAAAATGAAAAATAAAGTTAGAGGACTACAATAATCTTTACAATAAGATAAATGAGATCAGTTAAATCATCAACAGTTGAGTGGGATCAACAATGGTATATTTTGAGGAATGATCTAGTTACATTTCCAAAAAAATCATGAAGCAGAGTGAGAGAGGTAGACACACATGCACACACTCACACACACACACTGAAAGAGTGGGAGAGAGAGAACATTCATCCACTGATAAACTCCCCCAAATGCCTGCTGCCTGCAAAATCTTGGGGGAAGAACAAGAACCAACAAAAATATCTTGGAACTCAACCTAGGTTTCCCACATGATGGCAAGAACTCAATTACTTGAGCCATCACTAGTCAGTCCAAGGGTCTTTTTGGATAGGAAGCTGGGGTCAGGAAACAGAACCAGGAATTGAACCCAGGTACTTCAATTTTGGACATGAACATTTTAATCGCCAGGCCAAATGTTCACCCTTGATGTAGTCACTTTATATTAAAAACACTTAGACTTTTTTTAATCACTAATATACCTTCTGGGAATTTACAGAGGAGAAAAAGCCTTGGGGGATATGAAAATTTTGGATGATGACTATAGACGATAAAATTGTCATTTGATATAAACCAAAATAAAGTGACATATACATATGTATATAATGGATTTTAGAGAAAAATATTTCATTTCAGTTACACAAAAATAAAAAAAAATTACAACTTTACAAACGACATAAATAAATTTCATGCCAATTCTGAGGATGACGATAAAGGAATTGTACTGTATCTAGAGTTTACTTTTGTAATTCAAAATTAAGCATAAATTTAAAATCCCTGGAACTCCAAAAAGTTAAAAAATGTCACCTGAAAAAGGGAATGGAATTTACTGGCCTGAGAGTGTTCTGAGGAACTAGGAACAGGAAAGTTGCCAGAAGTTCATAAAATTTTAGATGAAGTTGCTATGTCACAACAAAAAAAGCTAACCAAGTAAATGTGATGCTCATAGTACTAGGATTCGCCTATAACAGGATCCTGATAATGTATAAAGATGATACTAGTAAGTGAAAATAAAAGAAATGCACACATTATGATAAAAATTACAATATTTTATTACAAGTAGTATTCAGCATTATAATATAAGAGCCATAATAGGGTTTCAGCATATATAAAGGAATTTGTTCAACAATAGTCCAATCATTACAATTAAAAATATGAAGATATAAAAACAAATGTATACCAATAACCAGATAATATTAATGTGAAGATATTCTTATTTGAAGCTATACTTTTGAACATCACAATGAAAAATTAGTTTAATCCCTTAGAACTCCAGAAATGCTGAACAAATATCACCCGGGAAGGTAGAATGAGTACTCTAGCCTAAGAGTTTCTGAAGAGGTGTATGTGAACATTGTCAGTAAAACTTAGAGAATTTTTTAATCTATATAAAATATTAATAATCAAAGATTTATTTACCATCTTATGGACCACCAGAAAAGTTAAAATGTATAACACCTCAAAACATAAAATTACTACAGTGGCAAAACATAGTTCTTATGAGAGGTAAACATGAAGTGGTTAAGAAAATTTAGCAAAAATTTTGATTTTAATGATCTCATCATAAAAAAAGCCCAGCAAGAGGTGCTAAATTTCAAAGTGCTAGGATTGGCTTACTTTATGTTAATTATTAGATATACTGTTGATAATAGTAAACTAAAGGGGCCGGCACTGTGGCACAGTGGGTTAATGCCCCAGCTTGAAGTGCCAGCATCCCATATGGGTGCTGGTTCGAAGCCCAGCTGCCCCAATTCTGATCCAGCTCTCTGCTGTGGCCTGGGAAAGCAGTAGAAATGGCCCAAGACCTTGGGCCCCTGCATCCATGCAAAAGACCCAGAAGAAGCTCCTGGCTCCTGCCTTCAGGTTGGCACAGCTCCTGCTATTGCGGCCAACTGAGGAGTGAAGCATCAGATGGAAGACCTCTCTCTCTCTCTTTCTCTCTCTCTCTCTGCCTCTCCTCTCTGTGCAACTCTGACTTTCAAATAAATAAAAATGTCTTTAAAAAGATACTAAAAAACAAAAAATATAATCTATGCTTGAATTACCAGAAATAGCACTGGGTAATAATGCATGAGCAATGATGCAGGGGAAAATAACATTATGCAATTGATGAACAAGAGTCCATTAAAATTGGATAATTTTTAAAAATCAATGACAATAAATCAAGGAAGGACAAACTATCCTTCAGAAATACTGTAAATGGTTATATATACAAGTTGTACTAAATAAATTCAAATATAAAACAGAATATACAAGGGCTGGTGCTGTGGCACAGTGGGTTAAAGCTCTGATCTGCAGTGCTGGCATCCTATATGGGCACCGGGTTGAGTACCAGCTGCTCCTCTTCCAATCCAGCTCTCTGGTGTGGCCTGGGAAAGCAGAAGATGGCTCAAGTCCTTGGACCCCTGCACCCATGTGGGAGACCCGGAAGAAGCTCCTGGCTCCTGGATTTGGATCAGTGCAACTCTGGCCATTGTGGCCATTTGGCGAGTAAACCGACAGATGGAAGACCTCTGTCTCTCTCTGCTTCTGCCTCTATAACTCTGCCTTTCAAATAAATAAATAAATCTTTAAACAATATACAGAAGAGAGGCATTATATATAATATAAATTGTATTGCTTTTGCCATATATAGGTCTCAGTTACTTTGTAGTGACTATAATAACATGACAAACAGATATGAAAAAGGTAATTTGGTGAAAAAGAATTTATTTATAATTACTTAAAAAGAACACATGTAAATAAAACAAAGCTCACATCAGTAAAAAGTAAAATTTTCAATGAAAGATACTATCTCTAGAAATACTCCTTAAAATTTAAAGGTAAATTTACTTTTTCATAGAAAAGACAACACATTTATAACCTGTAAAGGGAAAGTGATTACATTGGAATATGATGGTCCTGAGAAATGTGTACACAAAGATGACCAGGACAAATGAAGAGTCAGTGACCTTGGGGCCGGCACTGTGGCACAGCAGGTAAACGGCCTGGCCTGAAGTGCTGGCATCCCATATGGGCACATCCCAGCTGCTCCACTTCCAATCCAGCTCTCTGCTATGGCCTGGGAAAGCAGCAGAAGATGGCCCAAGTCCTTGGGACCCTTCACCTGCATGGATGACCCAGAAGAAGCTCCTGGCTCCTGGCTTCAGATTGCTGCAGTTCCGGCCATTGCAGCCATTTGGGGGGTGAACCAAAGAATTGAAGACCTCTCTCTCTTTCTCTTTCTCTCTGCCTCTCTTCTCTCTGTGTAACTCTATCAAATAAATAAATAAATCTTTTAAAAAAGAGTCAGTGACATTATAATTAAAATGTGAGCATGATACCTAATGTCCACAGTAGAAGTGGCTGACCATAGAATATGTATGACATTGAAAATAAATTCAAAGATAAGACTAACACCACAAAAGTCTTACAATTGTTACATATAAATTATATATTATTTATTATGAGTAAAAATTCATTGGTAAGAGTACAGTAGTAAGAACACTTATAATGATTATTTGATGAAAAATTGTCCATTATTTTATAGCAAAATTGAAAAAAGCTAAAAAACACAAAATAATGAGCATAAAGTAAAATTAGACCAAATACCCAATAAATTTAAAAAAATATTTTAAAAGAAAGATACTTGTATCAGAGGTTACATTGTTGATTTCAAAGCAATAGGGTAATTTATGGATATTAAGAAATTTTTAAATTTAAATTTATTTTTTGCATCTTTCCTATTTTTATTATTTTATTCAGTTTTGAACAATTTCTGCTACCATGATTTCATTTTATAGGTCACATTTTTGCTTTCTCAATGTTCACTTCTCTTTTTAAAAGATTTATTTATTTATTTGAAAGGCAGGGTTACAGAGAGAGGGGAAGAGACCAAGAGATTTACCATCTGCTGGTTAACTCCTCAAATGTCCATAAAGGCCAGAGCTGGAATAGGCCAAAACCCCGGGAGCCAGGAGCTTCCCTTGGGTCCCCCATGTGGGTGCCAGGGGCCAAGCATTTGGGACATCCTCTACTGCCCTCCCAGGCTATAGCAGGGAGCTGGGTTGGAAGAGGAGCATCCAGGGCCTGAGCCACACCCACATGGGATGCTGGTGCTTCAGGTGGTGGCCTCCCTCACTATATCACAGCACCAGCCTCTCAGTGTTCACTCTTGAAACTGCATGTTCTTCAAAATCTAGTATTTTTTTTTTCAACAGTCAGGGCAAGGGCGGATCAAGTCACCATTTCTCATAGTGTTCATTTCACTTTATCAGGTTTCCTTTTTGGTGCTCGGTTAGTTGTCACCAATCAGGGAGAACATATGATATTTGTCTCTTTCGGACTGGCTTATTTCACTCCGCATAATGTTTTCCAGATTCCTAACAGGGATCACTTTTCAGTTAAAATTTTAAAAAATCTAGTATTTTAAGTCTTTGAGGATGTGGTGATTTTTGGGGGGGGGGTCTTTCTTTCTTTGTTATTTACTTGTTCTGCTGTGTTCTCTGTCCTTTATATGAGAAATTTTCTTCATGTGTCTAGTGGCTTTACTTCAACTTAAGGGTGATGTACTTAACTGGTTCAGGAAAGACATGTGACTGTGATTATGGTATTCACCATGGGTGACCTGGCTAGCCTAATCTTGGGGGAACTCTAAATGTTACTAACCTCATTTTCCCTCTGGACTAGCTAGATACCTCAGAGAAGTTCTCTCTGTCTTCCAGATGGAAGATACATTCAGTTCTATCATGCTTCAGGAAGTTGAATGAGCCAGGCAGAGGAGGAAGATCTGTAGTCTACATTTCATTAAAGAATTCATAAACTTGTGCTTAATCCAACATGGTGATTCTTCTTCATCTGGGCCTGGTGTGCCTCAACTACAAAGATGACTGAGCAGCAGGTGTGTAGTGATTGAGCTGAGAAATGGGGAAGAGTATGCCTTAACAGTTGGTCCCAAGAGTGGTGGTGCCAAGCAGAGAGCAGGCCAAGAGCTGTGTACAGCGAGCATTTGATTAGGAGCAGCCACAAGCAGCTTAGCACAAACAGTGAAGGGAAAGCAGAGAAGAGAGAGCAGGTGGCCTAAAGGCACAGGACAACAGGATCCAGGACAGTGAGGGAGAATAAGGGGAGGATATTAAGAATTAAAGTGGTTTTGGGGCCAGTGCTGTGGCGTAGCAGGTAAAGCCACCGCCTGTGGTGCTGGCATCCTATATGGGTGCCGGTTTGAGACCCAGCTGCTTTACTTCCAATCCAGCTCTCTGCTATGGCCTGGGAAAGCTGTAGTTGATGGCCCAGGTCCTTGGACCCCTGCACCTGTGTGAGAGACACGGAAGAATCTCCTGGCACCTGGCTTTGGATCAGCACAGCTCCAGCCATTGTGGCCATGTGGGGAGTGAACCAGTGGATGGAAGATCTCTCTCTCTCACTCTCTCTCTCTGTCTCTTCTCTCTCTGTGTAACTGTTACTTTCAAGTAAAAGAAATAAATCTTTTTTAAAAAAGTGGGCTGGCACTGTGGTGCAGTAGGCAAAGCTTCCACCTGCGGTGCCCGCAACACATATGGACACCAGTTTGAGTCCTAGCTGCTTCTCTTCTGATCAAGATCTCTGCTATGGTCTGGGAAAGCAGTGGAAGATGGCCCAAGTGCTTGGGGCCCTGCATCTGTGTGGGAGACCTGGAAGAAACTCCTGGCTCCTGGTTTTAGATCAGCTCAGCTCCAGCCTTTGTGGCCATTTGGGGAGTGAACTAGTTGATGGAAGACTTCTCTCTGTCTCTCCCTCTCTGTAAATCTCTCTCTGAAATAAATAAAATCATAAAAAAGAACAAAAGAAAGATTTAAAAACTTGGAATGTGAAAATGATTCCACTCGATAATATTTGAGAAACTGTATGCATAAAATTTTCAGGAGAACACAGATTTTCATTGAGTTGAAAAATAAAATGAAATCACAATGAAAAAGCTTACAAGGGTTCATATTGTTAAGATTGGCTTTCACTAGGACATTGATTGGTACAGGTGATAGTAATAAATTTAAAAAAATAAAGATACATCTGTTATAATTTAAAGAAATATTAAGAGATAAGTCTGGGTTTTGACCTCAGAGATACCACTTAACTAGTTGGGTAGCCTGAAGACACTGACTCACCTCTGGGTCAAAAGAATGGGAATAACAGTCTGAGGGAAGAGTTAGGGAGAAAACAGAAGAGTTAGGGAGAAAACAGCCTATGAAACTATGCAAACTGGAGGGACGCAGTAGACCTATGTGGAGGGTGAGAATGTGCACAGTTTAGAGCACCAGCAGCCAAGTGCATCTGCACCAGCATTGGAAAGTGAGATGACCATACTGCAGCAGCCCAAGCCACTGACAAAAAGCTGAAGGAAGATTCTAGAGTGAATTTGGCTTGGAGCCCAGTGGGGAATAGTGTCCCCACCAAACTAGAGAAGAAAAAAACAAAAGAGGAAGCATGTTTTCTCTCTCCCCAATCATCCTGCAAAGGCATCCTGTAACAAGCTGACGGAGCACAGGTGCAAATTAGGACACCCATAACAATGGTGCCAGCTCATGTCTGTGCCTAGCAACCAGCCAAGCAGAGACTCCTGAGTCTGGTGAAGAGAACAAACAGGAAGCTCAGTGCTCATGACTGTGGGAGGCTGTGTGAAAACACTGAGGCTGCGTGGGAGGACTCAAGGTGTTGCTGGGACATTGGGCAGTCACTGTGGGAGGCTCCACATGATCAGGGTTCCCTGGTTACCTAGCAAGAGACATTGCTGGGGAATCTGAGCTTACACTGAGGACTCCATGGATCCTTTGTGTAGTCCTTGCAGCAGAGTGGATGAATAATATAACCACTGGAGCTAGCACCCAGGCACTGGTATCCTTTGAGGAGAGGAGCTCAGCTGAGTCTACAGAAAAGAAGAAACCTCCCCTCTGATAAAAAAGGAGATTTACATCAAATGTGGGTGTGTCACCTTAGACATGCCCTTCACCCTGGACTACTGAATGGAGCTCCCTGGCCACACCCACCACAAGTCTCTAGGTATTCTCTGAAAGTAATCACTCCACTAATGCACTCAGGCATAGTTCAAAGGTAAAAACAACCACAGCAGAAAAAAAGAAGAAACCAAACAAGTAAATCCAAAAATTCTGAATAACAAAAACACCAATTCAAGAAACAAAAATAAAGAAGAAAACATTACATCCCTGAAAGAACAAAACACTTCAATACTAGATTGTGAAGATGATGAGATTGAAGAAATGCCAGGAATGGAATTCAAAAAATTGATTATAGGATTATTTAAAAGTAATCAGAAGCAAATGTACAAACTAATGAAATTCATACATCACATGAAGGAAAATTTCTCCCATGAAATTGAGATCTTAAACAGAAATCAAAATGAAATCTTGGAAATTAAGAATTCAATAGAAGAAATAAAGAATACAGTGGAGAGCCTTAACAACTGAATTTGTGAAGCAGAAGAAAGAATATCAGACTTAGAAGACAAAGCACAGGAAATTATACAGTCAGACCAAACACAAGAAAAAATAGGAAAACTAAAAACACTGTTGGGTATTTACAGGATACTATCAAATGACCCAGCATATGGGTTCTAGGAGTTCCTGGAGGTGTGAAAAGAGAGAAAGGATTAGAAGGTCTTTTTAGTGAAATAATAACAGAAAATATTCCCAATTTGGAGAGAGAATGGTTAGTTATAGTCCAAGTCTTAAGAGAAAAAAATGTGTCATCTCAGAATACTATATCCTGCAAAGCTCTCATTTATGAATGAAAGTGAAATTAAGACCTTCCATGACAAACAGAAACTAAAAGAATTTGTCATTACTCACCCAGCCCTGCAGAAGATACTTAAGGATATCTACACACAGAAAGAGAAACATAGTCATCACTGCGGAAGAGGGTAAAGGAAGGAAACCTTCCAATAAAAATAAGAGGAAATCCAAAGTAAAAAAAAAATAGGAATATTTATGGAAAAATGGCAGGGCAAAGTTGTTACTTCTCAATAGTCATCTGGAATGTAAGTGGCCTTAACTCTTCAGTTAAAAGACACAGACTGGCTGAATGGATGAAAAAACAAAACCCATCTATTTGCTGCCTACGAGAAACACATCTTGCCAACAAAGATGCATATAGACTGAAAGTTAAAGGATGGAAAAATGTATTCCATGCTAGCAGAAGCAAAAAGAGAGCTGATGTAGTTATCATAATAGCAGACAAAATAAATTTTAACACAAATGATAAAAGAGCAAATAAATGCACTATATAATGATTAAAGGATCAATTCACCAGGAAGATGTAACTATTATAAATATATATGCACCTAATTACAGGATACCTGGCTATTTAAAATATTAAGAGATCTAAATGGAGACATAGACTCAAATACAATAGAATGGGGGGCCGGCGCCGCGGCTCACTAGGCTAATCCTCCGCCTAGCGGCGCCGGCACACTGGGTTCTAGTCCCGGTCGGGGCACCGGATTCTGTCCCGGTTGCCCCTCTTCCAGGCCAGCTCTCTGCTGTGGCCAGGGAGTGCAGTGGAGGATGGCCCAAGTGCTTAGGCCCTGCACCCCATGGGAGACCAGGAAAAGCACCTGGCTCACTCCTGGCTCCTGCCATCGGATCAGCGCGGTGCGCCGGCTGCAGCGTGCTGGCCGCGGTGGCCATTGGAGGGTGAACCAACGGCAAAGGAAGACCTTTCTCTCTGTCTCTCTCTCTCTCACTGTCCACTCTGCCTGTCAAAAAAAAAACAATAGAATGGGGGGTTTTAATACCCCATTTTCAGCAATGGACAGATCAACCAGACAGAAAATCTGCAAGGAAACAGCAGATTTAATCAATGCTATAGACCAAATGGACTGGACAGATATCTACAGAACTATTCATCCTACAGTTGCAGAATACACATTATTCTCACCAGTGCATGGAAATTTCTCTAGGATTGTACCACACACTAGGCCATAAAACAAATATCATCAAATTCAAAAAAAATCAAAATCATGCCATGCATCTTCACTGAATACAGTGAAATGAAGCTGTAAATCAGCAACTCAGGAATCTCTAGACCATATGCAAACACATGGAGATTGAAAAACATGTTCCTGAATGAACAGTGGGTCATAATAGAAATCAAAAGTTAAATAAGAAAATTTCTGGAAATGAATGAAGATGAGACTACAACATATCAAAGATTATGGGATACAGCAAAAATAGTGTTAAGAGGAAAGTATATAGCAATTGGTGCCTACATCAAGAAATTAGAAAGGCACAAAATAAATGAGCTATCAATGCATCTCAAGGATCTAGAAAAACAACTGAAACCCAAAACTAGTAGGAGAAAAGAAATAGTTAAAATTACAGAATAATAAACAAAATTGGATTAAAAAATACAAAACATCAGTAAAATGAAGATCTGAGTTTTTGAAAAAATAAAAAATTGACACACCATTGGCCCATCTAAGCAAAAAAAAAGGATAGAGAAGACCCAAATCAATAAAATTAGGGTTGAAAAAGGAAATGTAACAACAGACACTACAGAAATAAAAAGAATCATCAGAAATTGCAATAGAGCTGTATGCCAAAAAATTGGAAAGCAAGAAGAAAGGGATAGTCCTGGACACATACAACCCACCTAAATTGAGACATGAAGACACAGAGAACCTAAAATACCCATTACAAAGACAGAAATTGAATCCATAATAAAGACCCACCCAGCAAAGAAAAGCTCAGGACCAGATGGCTTCACTGCTGAATTCTACCAGACATTGAAAGAAAAACAACTCTATTTCATCTCAAGTTATTCAAAACAATTGAAAGAAGCTGAATCCTCCAAAATTCTTTCTTTGTAGCCAGCATCACCTTAATTCTGAAACCTGGAAAAGATACAAGAGCAGAAGAGAATTACAGACTAATTTCCCTGCTGAACATAGACTCAAAATACCTCCACAGAATTCTGTTAAATAGAACCCAACAACATCAGAAAGATCACTCCCTCAGATCAAGTAGGAGACCTGAAATAGCTAAAGCAATCTTATAAAACAAAAATGAAGCCAGAGGCATCAGAATATCCTTTTTCAAGACATACTACAAGGCAGTTATAATCATATCAGCCCGGTACTGGTACAAAAGCAAATGGGTAAACCAATGGAACAGAATAGAAAATCAGAAATCAATCTAGGCATCTACAACCAACTTGTATTTGATCAAGGAGCCAAAACCAATCCCTGGAGCAAGGATAGTCTCTTCAACAAATGCTGCTAGGAAAACTGGATTTTGACATGCAGAAGTATGAAGCAGGATCCAAAACCTTACACCTTACACAAAAATCCATTCAAATGGATTAAAGACCTAAATCTATCACCTGATACCACCTGATAGAGAACATTGGAGAAACCCTGAAATACATTGGCACCAGAAAATTTCTTTTGCAAGAACTATTTTCAAAAGACATCAGAGACAGAGGCAAGCATGCCAAAATCAACAAATGTGATTACATCACATTGAGAAGCTTCTGTACTGCAAGAGAAACACCCAGCAAAGGGAAGAGGCAACTGTCAGAATGGGAGAAAGTATTTGCAAACAATGAAACTGATAAAGGATTAATAATCAGAATATATAAAGAGATCAAGAAACTCCACCACAACAAAACAAAAAATCCAGTTAAGAAATGGGCCAAGGACTTAAAGAGACATTTTTCAAAAGAGGAAATCCAAATCAACAGACATGTGAAAAAATGCTCATGAAAAGCCATTGGAGAAATGCAAATCAAAATCACAATGAAGTTTTACCTCATCCCAGTTAGAATGGCTTTCATACAAAAATAAATAGACAACAAATGATGGCAAGGATGTGAGGAAAAATACTTACCCTAATGCGTGCTTGGGGAATATAAACTGGTAAAAAAACTACAATGAAAATCAGTTTGGAGAAATCTGAATACAGACATACCATATGACCCAGCCATCCTATTCATGGGAATTTACCCAAGGGAAATGAAATCAGTAAATTAAAGAGTTTTCTGCACCTCTATGTTTATTGCAGCTCAATTCCCAATAGCTGAGATATGGAATCATCTAAGTGTCCATTAACTGAAGAGTGGTTAAAGAAATTATGATATATGTACTCTATGGAATACTACATAGCAGTAAAAAAAAAAAAGAAATCCTGTCATTTGCAACAAAATGGATGAATCTGTAAAAAATCAGACTTAATGAAATAAGCCAGCAAAAAAGTGACAAATACCATATGTTTTCCCTGATCTGTGATAACTAATAGGGCAGATAAAAGGCAATCTGTAGAAGTGAAATTGACAGTATGAGAAGCAATGACTTGAAAGCCCTTGTCTTGACTGTTGAGGAAGGTTTTTTTTTTCTTAATGGAGTTGAGACTGTAAATGGGAGAAGGTGGAGGAGGTGTTGTGGGGGTTGTGCTTATAAAATTTGTACTCATTGGTTAAGTTTATTCCAAGGAATTTGATTGTTTTTCTATCTATTGTGAATGGGATTGATCTTAGAAGTTCTTCCTCAGCCATGGCATTGTCTGTGTATACAAAGGCTGTTGATTTTTGTGCATTAATTTTATACCCTGCTACTTTGCCAAAATCTTCTATGAGTTCCAATAATCTCTTAGTAGAGTTCTTTGGGTCCCCTAAATAAAGAATCATATCATCTGCAAAGAGGGATAGTTTGAGTTCTTCCTTCCCAATTTGTATCCCTATAATTTCTTTTTCTTGCCTAATAGCTCTGGCTAGAACTTCCAGAACTATATTCAATAGCAGTGGTGACAGTGGGCATCCCTGTCTGGTACCAGATCTCAGTGGAAATGCTTCCAACTTTTCCCCATTCAATAGGATGTTGGCTGTGGGTTTTTCATAGACTGCTTTGATTGTATTGAGGAATGTTCCTTCCATACCCAGTTTGCTTAGAGTTTTCATCATGAACGGGTGTTGTATTTTATCACATGCATTCTCGGCGTCTATTGAGATAATCATATGGTTTTTCTTCTGCAGTTTGTTAATGTGGTGTATCACATTGATTGTTTTGCACACATTAAACCATCCCTGCATACTAAGGATAAATCCCAGTTGGTCTGGGTGGATGATCTTTCTGATGTGTTGTTGCATTCTATTGGCGAGAATTTTATTGAGGATTTTTGCATCTATGTTCATCAGGGATATTGGTCTGTAATTCTCTTTCAGTGCTGCATCTTTTTCTGGCTTAGGAATTAAGGTGATGCTGGCTTCATAGAAAGAATTTGGGAGGACTCCCTCTTTTTCGATTGTTCTGAATAGTTTGAGAAGAAATGGAGTTAGTTCTTCTTTAAATGTCTGGTAGAATTCAGCAGTGAATCCATCTGGTCCTGGGCTTTTCTTTGTTGGGAGGGCCTTTATTACAGTTTCAATTTCTGTTTCAGTTATGGATCTGTTTAGGTTTTCTATGTCTTCCTGGTTCAATTTAGGTAGGTTGCATTTGTCCAGGAATCTATCCATTTCTGATAGGTTTCCCTGTTTGCTGGCATACAAGTCCTTGTAGTAATTTCTGATGATTCTTTTTATTTCTGTGGTGTCTGTTGTTACAAATCCTTTTTCATCTCTGATTTTATTGATTTGGGTCTTTTCTTTTTTAAGTTAGTTGGGCCAATGGGGTATCAGTTTTGTTTATTTTTTCAAAAAACCAGCTCCTCGTTTGGCTGATTTTTTGTAATGTTTTTTTGGATTCAATCCTGTTGATTTCTTCTCTGATTTTAATTATTTCTCTTCTCCTACTAGATTTGTGTCTGGTTTGCTGTAGGTTTTCTAACTCCTTGAGGTGAATTGAAAGCTCATCTATTTGGTGCCTTTCCAATTTCTTGATGTAGGCACCTATTGATATAAACTTTCCTCTTAACACTGCTTTTGCTGCATCCCATAAGTTTTGGTATGTTGTGCTGTTATCCTCATTTACTTCCAGAAAATTTTTGATTTCTCTTTTTATTTCTTCTATGACCCATTGTTTATTCAGGAGCATGTTGTTCAATCTCCATGTGTTTGCGTATGCTGTAGGGATTCCTGAGTTGCTAATTTCCAACTTCATTCCTTTATGGTCTGAGAAGCTGCATGGTATGATTCTAATTCTTTTGAATTTGCTGAGACTTGCTTTATGGCCTAGTATGTGGTCAATCCTAGAGAAGGTTCCATGTACTGCTGAGAAGAATGTAAAATCTTTAGCTGTAGGATTGAAAGTTCTGTATATATCTGTTAGATCCATTTGGGCTATAGTGTCATTTAAATCTACTGTCTCCTTGTTGATCTTCTGTCCTGTTGATCTGTCTATTTCTGAGAGTGGAGTATTGAATTCCCCCAGTACTATTGTATTGGGGTCTAAGTCTCCTTTTAAGTCCCTTAACAAATCTTTTAGATAAACCGGTGCCCTGTAGTTAGGTGCATATACATTGATAATTGTTATATCTTCCGGTTGAATTGATCCCTTAATCATTATATAGTGTCCCTCTTTGTCTCTCTTAACAGTTTTTGTGGTAAAGTTTATGTTGTCCCATATTAAGATGGCTACGCCCGCTCTTTTTTCATTTCTGTTGGCATGGTATATCTTTTTCCAGCCTTTCACTTTCAGTCTGTATGCATCTTTGTTGGAAAGATGTGTTTCTTGTAAGCAGCAAATAGATGGGTTTTGTTCCTTACCCAATCAGCCAATCGGTGTCTTTTAACTGGACAGTTCAGGCCATTCACGTTCAATGTGACTAATGATAAGTGGTAACTTTGCCCTGCCATTCGCCAAACATAAGTTCTAATATATGCTTTGAATTCCCTGTGATCTTTTGCTGTGAGGTTTCTTCCCTTTACCTTCTTTCATATTGATGACGGTGTTTCTGTGTTTCTGTGTGTAACACATCTTTAAGCATCTTTTGCAGGGCTGGATGAGTGGTGACAAATTCTTTCAATTTCTGTTTGCTATGAAAAGTCTTTATTTCACCTTCATTCACAAATGATAGCTTTGCAGGATATAATATTCTGGGCTGGCAGTTTTTCTCTCTTAGTACCTGGGCTATATCTCGCCATTCCCTCCTAGCTTGCAGGGTTTCTGATGAGAAGTCAGCTGTGAGTCTGATTGGAGATCCTCTGAGAGTAATCTGACTTTTGACTATGACCTTGTCTAAACAAGATAGGAGTCGGAGAACTCAAGGGGCTTCCATAGCCTTGGAAACTCATGACTGGTGCATAGGGAGATTACTGATGCCATAAATAGGAGTGTCAATTTGTTAAGTCAACAACAGGAGTCACTGTGCACTTACTCCTCATGTAGGATCTCTGTCCTTAATGTGCTATACATTGAGACTTAATGCTCTAACGAGTACTCAAACAGTATATTTCACTTTGTGTTTCTATGGGGGGTGCAAACTGTTGAAATCTTTACTTAATGTATACTAAACTGATCTTCCGTTAAAAAAAAAAAAAGAAGAAGAAAAGAAGAAATTATCAATTCCCAACTTGACTCTCACTGGGATTAAACATTACAATAGGTCTGATCTGATTTCATCATTTAAAAAATCATCTATTATTTTTCACTTTATGTTTCTGTGTGGGAGCAAACTGTTGAAATCTTTTTTTTCTTTTTTTTTAACTTTTATTTAATGAATATAAATTTCCAAAGTACAGAATATTGATTACAATGACTTCCCCCCCCATAACATCCCTCCAACCTGCAACTCTCCCCTTATCCACTCCCTCTCCCCTTCCATTCATATCAAGATTCATTTTCAATTCTCTTTATATACAGAAGATCAGTTTAGCATACATTAAGTAAAGATTTCAACAGTTTGCTCCCACACAGAAACATAAAGTGAAAAATACTGTTTGAGTACTCGTTATAGCATTAAATCTCAATGTACAGCACACTAAGGACAAAGATCCTACATGAGGAGAAAGTGCACAGTGACTCCTGTTGGTGACTTAACAAATTGGCACTCCTGTTTATGGCTTCAGTAATCACCCGAGCTCTTGTCATGAGCTGCCAAGGCTATGGAAGCTCCCTGGGTTCACCGACTCTGATCATTTTTAGACAAGGCCATGGTCAAAGTGGAAGTTCTCTCCTCCCTTCAGAGAAAGGTACCTCCTTCTTTGAAGACCTGTTCTTTCCACTGGGGTCTCACTTGTGGAGATCTTTCATTTAGGTTTTTTTTTCCCCCAGGGTGTCTTGGCTTTCCATGCCTGAAATACTCTCATGGGCATTTCAGCCGGATCCGCATGCCTTAAGTGCTGATTCTGAGGCCAGAGTGCTGTTAGGACATTTGCCATTCTATGGGTCTGCTGTTTATCTCACTTCCCATGTTGGACCATTCTCTCCCTTTTTTATTCTATCAGCTAGTTTGCAGACACTAGTCTTGTTTATGTGATCCCTTTGGTTCTTAGTCCTATCATTATGATCAGTTGTGAACAGAAATTGATCACTGGGACTAGTGAGATGGCATTGGTACATGCCACCTCGATGGGATTGAATTCGAATCCCCTGGTATTTTTCTAACTCTACTGTTTGAGGTAAGTCAGCTTGAGCATGTCCCAAATTGCACATCTCTTCCCTCTCTTATTCCCACTCTTATATTTAACAGCGATCACTTTTCAGTTAAGTTTCAGCACTTAAGAAGAATTGTGTATTGATTACAGTATTCAACCAAAAGTATTAAGTAGAACAAACAAAAAAAAATACTGAGGGATAACATATTAAGCTGCTTTACTTAATTTATGCTAAACTGATCTTCTGTGTATAAAGAGAATCGAAAATGAATCCTCATGTGAATGGAATGTGAGAGGGAGTGGGAAAGGGGAGGGTTGCGGGTGGGAGGGACATTATGGGGGGGAAGCCATTGTAATCCATAAGCCGTACTTTGGAAATTTACATTCATTAAATAAAAGTTAAAAAAAAGAAAAGCACAATCTTTCTGTTCAGCAAGTGGATCCAATGTCATGTTTACAAACACAAATATCATGAAAAAAAATTTGTACTCATTAAATAAAAGGGTTTTTTTGCAAAAAAAAAAGAGTATATATTAATTACTGGAAGTGGTACTGAATAATGAAAAAGCAATGGCAGGGCAACAGCAGATAAAAAGAATTTGCTAAGCAATAATCCATCATAGTTAAATGAGAATTAGATAATTAAAAAATAGTCAAAGTTAAACAGGGGCTGGTGCTGTGGCATAGCAGGCAAAGTCATTGCCTGCATGCCAGCATTCCATATGGGTGCTGGTTCAAATCCCTGCTGTTCCACTTCTGATCCAGCTCTCTACTATGGCCTGGGAAAGCAGAAGAGGATGGCCCAAGTCTTTAGGTCCCTGCATCCTCATTGGAGACCCAAAAGAAGCTCCTGGCTCCTGGCTTCAGATCGGTGCTGCTCTGGCCATTGCGCCCAATTGGTGAGTGAACTAGCAGTTGAAATAAGACCTCTCTCTTTCTGTTTCTCCTTCCTTCTCTGTGTAACTCTGACTTCCAAATAAATAAACCTTTTAAAAAAGGTTAAATCAAAAAAAAAAAGGTTAAATCAAGGAAAGATCAGGCCAAGTATTAGGATAGTATTAAAATGTATGTACATCAAGAATTACACTTGCCAATTTCAGAACATAAGGATAATTTGAAGTTCTATGCAAAAAAAACTACAAAGAAGGCAAAGAATACATGATCCTGAAAGGGAGAAGTTTTACATTAGTCCAAGGATATGTGTATATGTTGCTTTCCTGATGCACTGGGACATGCCACTGTTTGCAATGCCTGCATCCCATATCAAACTGACCATTTGAGTCCCATCTACACTCTTTTGGATCCAGCTCACTTTTGGTGTGCCTAAGAGGGAACAAACGATAGCTAAAATTCTTAACTTCCTACTACTGCCTATGTGGGAGGCTTATTCAATTTCATTGCTTCTGAATGGTGCAGTCATTTGTGTAGTGCATCATTCAATGAAAGATCTCTCTCTTCCTCTCTCTTTCCTCCCTCTCTCCATCCTCTCTCTCTCTTTTCCTTTCCCTCTTAGATTTTTAAATAATAAAAAGAGAGCATTCAGTGTGTCCAAACTGGAGCCTGGGGAGCTAGCAGTTGCTGGCAGTCCTAGTTGAAGTAGAAGGGACAGCTAATTCAAACCAATCTATCCAATACAAAACTCATGACTCTACCAATAGAGGGAGTAGGCATACTTTTAAACCAGTGCTACAACTCAGAAGACTGCAGGCATGTACATAACAGTTCACTGAGATGGGACACCTGGACGCAGAGCTGCCAGCAGCATCAGGCAGGCTTTAGACTAGGGACCCTAGTGGGCACATGTGATCCAGAGCTACCAATGGAGGGAATGGCCCACAGCCCTCCCTGCCTCAGAGCTTGGCAGGAAGGTGGCTGGGCAACTATGAGAGACAGAGGAGAACCTGCACCAATAGCACCCTATAGTCTCAGCATCTGTGGGAGCCCTATATGCTAAGACATTGGAACATTTGTAGCTACACAAAAAGGTGTAGGGCAGAGCTGGCTTTGGAGTTCTACCACACCCATGTTGGTGTTACCCCTAAAACTAGCCCCACCCTAGATCATTAATCCAAGCCTCTGGGTCACACCCACCACATGCCTCCTGGTAGTAACTGAAAGGGCAGACATTCCATGAAGCCATAGAAGCATAACCCCAAAGATAAAAACCAACACCAGAAAAAATTAAAAATCAACTCCACAGGCTGATGCCACAGCTCACTAGGCTAATCCTCCACCTGTGGCACTGGCACCCCAGATTCTAGTCCCTGTTGGGGCACCAGGTTCTGTCTCAGTTGCTTGTCTTCCAGTCCAGCTCTCTGCTGTGGCTTCACAAGGCAGTGGAGGATAGCCCAAGTGCTTGGGCCCTGCAACCACTTAGGAGACCAGGAGGATCCAAAGCTCCTGGCTTTGGATCGGTGCAGTGTACAGGCCATAGTGGCCACTTGGGGGGTGAACCAATGGAAGGAAGACCTTTCTCTCTGTCTCTCTCTCACTGTCTAACTCTGCCTGTCAAAAAAAAAAATCAACTCCACAAATGCCAGAAAATAAGAGTTGAAATTTAAGAAACAAGAATAAGGAAGTCACCATGACCCCCAGAGGAACACAACAACATTTAAATATTAGAATTAATCCAGTTCTTCATTAGAAGAGATGTGCAATTCGGGACATGCTCAAGCTGACTTACCTCAAACGGTAGAGTTAGAAACATACCAGGGGATTCCAATTCAATCCCATCAAGGTGGCATGTACCAATGCCATCTCACTAGTCCCAGTGATCAATTTCTGTTCACAATTGATCATAATGATAGGACTAAGAACCAAAGGGATCACATAAGCAAGACTAGTGTCTGCAAATACTAGCTGATAGAATCAAAAAGGGAGAGAATGATCCAACATGGGAAGTGAGATACACAGCAGACCCATAGAATGGCAGATGTCCTGAACAGCACTCTGGCCTCAGAATCAGCCCTTAAGGCATGCGGATCCAGCTGAAAAGCCCATGAGAGTATTTCAGGCATGGAAAGCCAAGACACTCTGGGGAAAAAAAAAATGAAAGATCTCCACGAGTGAGATCCCAGTGGAAAGAACGGGTCATCAAAGAAGGAGGTACCTTTCTCTGAAGAGAGGAGAGAACTTCCACTTTGACCATGGCCTTGTCTAAATATTATCAGAGTCAGTGAACTCAGGGGGCTTCCATAGCCTTGGAAACTCATGACAAGAGCCTAGGGTGATTACTGATGCCATAAACAAGAGTGTCAATTTGTTAAGTCAACAACAGGAGTCACTGTGTACTTACTCCTCATGTAGGATCTTTGTCCTTAGTGGGCTGTACATTGAGATTTAATGCTATAACTAGTACTCAAGCAGTATTTTTCACTTTATGTTTCTGTGTGGGAGCAAACTGTTGAAATCTTTACTTAATGTATGCTAAACTGATCTTCTGTATATAAAGAGAATCGAAAATGAATCTTGATGTGAATGGAAGGGGAAAGGGAGTGGGAAAGGGGAGGGTTGCGGGTGGGAGGGACGTTATGGGGGGCAAGCCATTGTAATCCATAAGCTGTACTTTGGAAATTTATATTCATTAAATAAAAGTTTAAAAAAAAATATTAAGATGAAAAGATTGAGGAAATGCTAGAAAAGTAACTTAGAAAATTAATCATAGAATTACTCAAAAAAAAATCAGAAGAAAATCTACGAACTAAAGAAAACCATACAAGACATGAATGAAAACTCCCAGGAAACTTAGAATAGAAAAAGAAATCAAAATGAAATTTTAGTAATGAAAGATAAAATGGATCACATAAAAACTGCAGTGGAAAGTCTTTACAGCAGATTTGAACAGGCAGAAAAAAGAATATCTGAATTAGAAGATGAAGCTTTGAAAATCTTACAGACAGACAAAAAAAAAAAAAAAGAAACTAGAAAACAGTGTTGGAAATCTATGGGATACTATCAAATGACCCAACATACGTATTAGGAGTTCCTGAAGGAGAAGAAAGAGAAAAGGGAATAGAAAACCAATTAAGTGAAATAATTATAGAAAACTGTCCCAATTTGGAGAAAGTTAGAGATGTTCAAGTAGAGGAAGTATACAGAACTGCATGACTAGAAAAGATATTCACCAATACACATTGTAGTCAAACTTTCTACAGAAAAACATAAAGATTCTAAACTGGGCAACAGAAAAATGACAAATCACTTTCAGAGTATCGCTAATTAGACTCACAGTTGACTTCTCATCAGGAACCCTACAGGCCAGAAGGGAATACTGAGATATAGTCCAAGTCTTAAAAGAAAAAACCTTTCAACCCAGGATACTGTACACTACAAAGCTTGCATTTATGAATGAAGGTGAAATAAAGACCTTCCACAACAAACAGAAATTGAAAGAATTCATCAAAACTCATCTAGCCTTACAGAAGATGCTTAAGGATGTGCCACACACAGAAACACAGAAAGATAGCCATCATTATGAAAGCATGAGAAGGCAGAAAACCCCACCAATAGAAATATAAAATAAATACAAAGTAAACAATATGGATATTTATGGAAAAATGGAGGGCCAGGTCATTACTTATCAATACTCACCTGGAATGTAAATGGCCTCAATTCTCCAGTTAAAAGATACAGACTGGCTGAATGGATTGAAAATCAAGACCCTTCTATTTGCTACTTACAAGAAACACACTTCATCAACAAAGATACATGCAGATGGAAAGTGAAAGGATGAAAAAGATAGTCCATGCTAACAGAAGCCAAAAATAAGCTGGTGTTGCCATTCTAATATCAGACAAAATAAACTTTAACATAACAACTGATAAAAGAGACAAGAAGGGCACTATGTAATGATTAATGGATCAATCCAATAGGAAGATGTGACTATAATAAATGTATATATACCCAATTACAGGGCACCTGACTACTTAAAAAATGTTAATAGACCTAAGGGAGACATAGACTTCAATACCCCACTTTCATTGATGGACAGATCAGCCAGACAGATAATCAGCAAGGAAACAACAGAGTTAATTGACAGTATAGATGAAATGAACCTAAAGGATATCTGCATAACCTTTCACCCCACAGTGACAGAATACACATTCTTCTCATAACTACATGGAACATTCTCTAGGCTAAACCATAATGTAGATCACAAAGCAAGTCTCAGCAAATTAGAAATAATTGAGATCATCCACACACCTTTCAAACCACAGTGGAATGAAGCTAGAACCCAACAACTCAAGTATCTCTAGAACATAATTAAATATAGGGACTGAACAGAATCAAAAGAGTAATAAAAAAATTTATGGAAACAAATGAAGATGGCAATACATTATATTGAAACCTATGAGATATAGCAAAAGTGTGTTAAGAAGGAAGTTCATAGAAATCAGTGTCTACATGAAAAAACTGGAAAGGCACTAAATAAATGAGCTATCAATGCAACTAAAGGATGTAGAATATCAACAACAAACCAAACACAAAACTAGTAGAAAGAAAGAATAATTAAAATTAGAGAATAAACAAAACTGATACAAAAATTACAAAAATCCATGAAATGGATAGCTAGTTTTTTTTAAAAAAACATAAACAAAATTGATACACCATTGGTGAAACTGACCAAGAAAAAAAAGAAAAAGTCAAAACAATGAAATAAGATATGAAAAAGGAAATGTAATAATAGATACCACAAAAACAAGAATTATCAGAAATTATTGCAAAGAGCTCTATGCCAACAACTAGAAAACCTAGAAGAAATGGATAGATTCCTAGAAAGATACAATCGCCCAAAATTAAGTCATGAACTTATAGAAAATGTAAACACACCAATAACCAAAATAGAGATTGAATCAGTAATACTCTCACAACAAAGAAACCTAAATACCAGATAGCATCACTGCTGAATTCAAACAGACATTTAAGGAAGAACTAATTCCAATTCTTCTCAATCTATTAAAAAAAACTAAAAAGGCGGGATCCTCTCAAACTTTTTTTTTAACTTTTATTTAATGAATATAAATTTCCAAAGTATGGCTTATGGATTACAATGGCTTCCCCCCCACAAAGTCCCTCCCACCCGCAACCCTCCCCTTTCCCACTCCCTCTCACATTCCATTCACATGAGGATTCATTTTCAATTCTCTTTATATACAGAAGATCAGTTTAGCATACATTAAGTAAAGATTTCAACAGTTTGCTCCCACACAGAAACATAAAGTGAAAAATAATAGATGATTTTTTAAATGATGATGAAATCAGATCAGACCTATTGTCATGTTTAATCCCAGTGAGAGTCAAGTTGGGAATTGATAATTTCTTCTTTTTCTTTTTTTTTTTTTACAGAAGATCAGTTTAGTATAGATTAAGTAAAGATTTCAACAGTTTGCACCCCCATAGAAACACAAAGTGAAATATACTGTTTGAGCACTCATCATAGCATAAAGTCTCAAGGTACAGCACATTAAGGACAGAGATCCTACATGAGGAGTAAGTGCACAGTGACTCCTGTTGTTGACCTTACAAATTGACACTCCTGTTTATGGCATCAGCAATCTCCCTATGCACCAGTCGTGAGTTTCCAAGGCTATGGAAGCCCCCTGAGTTCTCCAACTCTTATCTTGTTTAGACAAGGTCATAGTCAAAGTGGAGGTTCTCTCCTCCCTTCAGAGAAAGGTACCTCCTTCTTTGAAGACCTGTTCTTTCCACTGGGATCTCACTCACAGAGATCTTTCATTTAGGTGTTTTTTGTTTCTTTGTTTGTTTTTTTGCCAGAGTGTCTTGGCTTTCCATGCCTGAAATACTCTCATGGGCTTTTCAGCCAGATCTGAATGCCTTTAGGGCTGATTCTGAGGCCAGAGTGCTGTTTAGGACATCCGCCATTCTATGAGTCTGCTGAGTATCTCGCTTCCCATGTTGGATCACTTTCCCCTTTATTTATTCTATCGGTCAGTATTAGCAGGTACTAGACTTGATTATGTGCTCCCTTTGACTCTTAGTCCTTTCATTATGATCAATTGTGAACTGAAATTGATCACTGGGACTAGTGAGATGGCATTGAATTGGAGTCCCCTGGTATGTTTCTAACTCTACCATTTTGGGGCAAGTCAGCTTGAGCATGTCCCAAATTGTACATCTTTTCCCTCTCTTATTCCCACTCTTATGTTTAACAGGGATCACATTTCAGTTAATTTTCAACACTTAAGAATAACTGTGTATTAATTACAGAATTAAACCAGTCATATTAAGTAGAACAGACAAAAAAAACTACTAAGAGGGATAATGTATTAAGTTTTTCATTAACCGTCAGGGCTATGCTGATCAAGTCACCATTTCTCATAGTGTCCATTTCACTTCAACAGGTTTCCTTTTTGGTGTTCAGTCAGTTGTCACTGATCAGGGAGAACATATGATATTTGTTCCTTTGGGACTGGCTTATTTCACTCAGCATGATGTGTTCCAGATTCCTCCATTTTGTTGCAAATGACTGGATTTCGTTGTTTCTTACTGCAGTATAGTATTCTAAAGAACACATATCCCATAATTTCTTTATCCAGTCTACCGTTGATGGGCATTTATGTTGGTTCCAGGTCTTGGCTATTGTGAATTGTGCTGCAATAAACATTAGGGTGCAGACCGCTTTTTTGTTTGCCAATTTAAATTCCTTTGGGTACATTCCAAGGAGTGGGATGGCTGGGTCGAACGGTAGGGTTATCTTCAGGTTTCTGAGGAATCTCCAGACTGACTTCCATAGTGGCTTGACCAGTTTGCATTCCCACCAACAGTGGGTTAGTGTCCCTTTTTCCCCACATCCTCGCCAGCATCTGTTGTTGGTCGATTTCTGTATGTGAGCCATTCTAACCGGGGTGAGGTGAAACCTCATTGTGGTTTTGATTTGCATTTCCCTGATTGCTAGTGACCTTGAACATTTTTTCATGTGCCTGTTGGCCATTTGGATTTCCTCTTTTGAAAAATGTCTATTGAGGTCCTTGGCCCATCTCTTAAGTGGGTTGTTTGTTTTGATGTTTTGGAGTTTCTTGATCTCTTTGTAGATTCTGGTTATTAACCCTTTATCTGTTGCATAGTTTGCAAATATTTTTTCCCATTCTGTTGGTTGTCTCTTCACTCTCCTGACTGTTTGTTTTGCAGTACAGAAACTTCTCATTTTGATGCAATCCCAATAGTTGGTTTTGGCTTTGACTGCCTGTGCCTCCTGGGTCTTTTCCAGAAATTCTTTTCCTGTGCCAATATCTTGAAGGGTTTCTCCAATGTTCTCTAATAACTTGATGGTGTCAGGTTGTAGATTTAGGTCTTTAATCCATGTTGAGTGGATTTTTGTGTAATATGTAAGATAGGGGTCTTGCTTCATGCTTCTATGAAGCTTGCATCATCTTAATACCCAAACCTAGAAAAGATGCAACAAAAAGAGAGAAATATAGTTACATATCTCTGATGAACATAGACGCAAAAATCCTTAACAAAATATTACTCAAAATATCATCAAAATATGCATTCTTCCGAAAGCAAATTACAGACTCTATGTGATACCAATCAAAATACCATGGACATTCTTTTCAGATGTAGGAAAAATGATGCTGGAATTCATACAGAAAAACAGGAGACCCCAAATAGTCATAGCAATCTTATACAACAAAAACAAAGCTGGAGGCATCACAATACCAGACTTCAAGCCTGGTACTGGTACAAAAACAGATGGATAGACCAATGGAACAGAAATACCAGAAATCAATGCAAACATCGACATATACTGATCTTTGACAAAGAATCTAAAATCAATCACTGGGGGCTGGTGCTGTGGCTCAGCAGGTTAATGCCCAGGCCTGAAGTGGCAGCATCCTATATGGGCACCAGTTCTAGTCCTGGCTGCTCCTCTTATGATCCAGCTCTCTGCTATGGCCTGGGAAGGCAGTAGAGGATGGTCCAAGTTTTTGGGCCCCTGAACCCACTTGGGAAGCCCAAAAGAAGCTCCCGGCTCCTAGCTTCAGATTGCTGCAGCTCCAGCCATTGTGGCCATTTGGGGAGTGAACCAGTGGATGGAAGACCTCTCTCTCTCTCTCTTTCTCTGCCTCTCCTCTCTCTGTGTAACTCTGACATTCAAATAAATAACTAAACCTTTAAAAAATAAAATCAATCCCTGGAACAAGGAGTCTCTTCAACAAATGGTTCTGAAAAACCTGGATCACCACATGCATTAGTAGGAAGCAAGACCACTACCTTACACAAAAATCCACTCAAAATGGATTAAAGACCTAAATCTATGACCTGATATCATAAAATTATTAGAGAACATTGGGGAACATCTGTAAGACATTGGCATAGGCAAAGAGTTCCTGGAAAAGATCCCAGAGGCACATGCAATCAAAGCTAAAACTGACATATGGGAACACATCAAATTCAGAAGCTTCTGTACTGCAAAAGAAACATCAGCAAAGTGAAAAGACAATGGACAGAATGGAAGAAAATATTTGCAAACTTTTTTTAAAGATTTATTTATTTATTTGAAAGTCAGAGTTACACAGAGAGAGAAGGAGAAGGAGTAGAAGAAGGAGGAGGAGGAGATGGAAGAGGAGAAGAAGGAGGAGGAGGAGGAGAAAAGAAAGAGAGAGAGAAGGGTCTTCCATCATGATGGTTCACTCTCCAACTGGCCACAATGGCTGGAGCTGTGCCAATCCAAAGCCAGGAGCCACGAGTTTCTTCTAGTTCTCTCACGTGGGTGCAGGTACCCAGAGATTTGGGTCATCTTCTACTGCTTTCCCAAGCCATAGCAATGAGCTGGATCAGAAGTGGCACAGCCGGTTCTCAAACCAGCACTCATATGGGATGCCGGCACTGCAGGCAGTGGCTTTACCTGCAACACACAGCACCAGCCCCAAAATTTGTAAACTTTAAAACTGATAAAGGATTAATTATCAGAATATATAAAGAGATCAAGAAACTCAATAACAACAAAACTAACAACCCAATTAAGAAATGGGCAAATGACTTTAACAGGTGTTTTTCAAAAGAGGAAATCCAAATGACCAACAGACACATGAGAAAATGCTCAGGATCACTAGCTGTCAGAGAAATGCAAAACAAAACCACAATAAGGTTTTACCTCAAACGGTCAGAATGGCTTTCATACAGAAATCAACAGACAACAAATGCAGGTGATGATATGGGGGGAAATGTACCCTAATTCAATCTTGGTAGAAATGTAAACTGGTAAAGTCACTGTGGAAGACAGTATGGCAGTAGCTCAGAAATCTGAATATAGACCTACCATATGACCCAGCCATCCCACTCCTGGGAATTTACCCAAGGAAAATGAAAACAGTATATGTAAGATATCTATACCCCATCCCCATGTTTATTGCAGTTTAATTCACAATAGCTAAAACATGGAATCATTCCAAATCCTGTCAACTGAATACTGGATAAAGAAATTATGGGGTATGTACACTGTAGAATATTACACAGTGGTAAAAAAAAGAAATCCAGTGATTTGCAACAAAATGGATGAAACTGGAAACCATATTTTGTGAAATAAGCCAGTTCCAAAATGACAAATACAATACATTCTCCCTGACCCTTGATAAGTAGTAGACAACATAAAAGGCAATCTGTAGCAGTGAGATTGACATTTTGAGAAGAAATGACTCTGAGCAGCTCTTGTCATGACTGTTTTTTTCTTACTATTTGTTGCACTCTTTATTTAGGAAAGGGTTGATCATACGTACATAAAGTTAATTGAAAATAGATCATAGTAAAAAATAAGATTGGGAATAAGAAAGGGAGGAAGAAAAGGGGTGGGAGTGTGGTTGGGAAGGTGGGCACAGTGGGGAGAAATGCCATGTTCCAAATTTATAAGTATTATGTTTGGGACTGTAAAGCTGTACAGTTCTGAATATATTCCTATGGACTTATAGCTAAGGGTAGAGTTTATTTTATTTATTGATTTTTTAGATATTTATTTATTTATTTGAAAGGCAGAGTGACAAAGACAGAGAGCGAGAGTGAGAGCGAGTGAGAGAGAAAGAGAGAGAGAAAATCTTCCATCTGCTGATTCACTCCCCAGATAGCTGTAACAGCCAAAGCTACGTTGATCCAAAGTCAGGAGCCAGGAACTTCTTTTGGGTCTCCTGTGTGGATGCAGGGGTCCAAGGACTTGGACCATCTTTTACTGTTTTTCCAGGCCACAGCAGAGAGCTGGGTTGGAAGTAGAGCAACTGGGACTCAAACTGGCACCCAAATGGGATGCCAGTGCTGCAGACCAGGGCTTTAACCTGCTGTGCCACAGCACTGTCCCCTAAGGGTGCACTTTAAAAACTTGCCATGGAAAAAAAAAAAAAAGCCGGCGCCGTGGCTCAATAGGCTAATCCTCCACCTTGCGGCGCTGGCACACCGGGTTCTAGTCCCGGTCGGGGCGCCGGATTCTGTCCCGGTTGCCCCTCTTCCAGGCCAGCTCTCTGCTATGGCCAGGGAGTGCAGTGGAGGATGGCCCAGGTGCTTGGGCCCTGCACCCCATGGGAGACCAGGAAAAGCACCTGGCTCCTGGCTCCTGCCATCGGATCAGCGCGGTGCGCCGGCTGCAGCGGCGGCCATTGGAGGGTGAACCAACGGCAAAAAGGAAGACCTTTCTCTCTCTGTCTCTCTCTCACTGTCCACTCTGCCTGTCAAAAAAAAAAAAAAAAACTTGCCAGGGGACTCCAAATTTTCTTAAGTTTGGAGTAAAAATAGCATTTTAAGTGTTAAAGTGATATTATGGATATGATTAAGTGTTAAAATTATCATATAGATAGGTTAAGTGTTAAAATGATCATATAAATAGCATTTATTGTTTGGTAATAATACTAGAATTAAAAAGGAGTGAGTGCTCCAACATGGGAAGCAGTCCATACAGCAGACTCATAGGATGACAATCACTTCAAGAAGCACTCTGACCTCAGAGCCAGCACCTAAGGCATTCTATTCTGGCTGAAAAGACCATGAGAGCATTTCAGGCAAGGAAAGCCAAGACACAGTGGCAAAAAAATGTCCTACATGAAGAACCTTTAAGTGTGAGACCCCAGGGGAAAGAAGTTGTCATCAAAGAAGGATGTACTTTCCTCAGAAGAGAGAAGAGAAATTCCACTTTGCTGATGACCTCATCTAAATACTGATGGAGCTTGTGGATTCAAAAGGCTTCCATAGCCTAGGTGGCTCATGTCAAGAACCTTGGGTGATCACTGACATCATACATAGAAGTGTTAATTTTTAATTTAAAAACAAGAGACACTGTCCACTATCTTCCAATGCAGGACCTCTGTCCTTAATGAATTGTACTGTAAAACTTGTTCTCAGTTTTGTATGTGTATGTGTGTATGTGCAAATTGTTGAAATCTTTACTTATTTTAGAGTTGATCTTCTTTATATAAAGCTAATTGAAAATGAATCTTAATGGAGAATGGGATTGGAAATGGTAGAAGGAGAAGGGACAGGTATCAGTGTGTGTGTGGGAGGGTAGGTAGAGTAGGAAGAATAACTATATTCCTAAAGTTGTACTTATGAAATTTGTATTCCTTAAATAAAAGGTTTCTTTGGGGAAAACTTCCACTTTGCTTAATGTCTTTTCTAAATTCTTACAGAACTTGTATATTCAAAAGGCTTCCATAGCCTAGGCAGCTCATGTCAAGAGCCTTCAGTGATCACTGGTGGCATACATAAGGGTGTTAATTGTTAAAATAACAACAGTAGTCACTGTGCACTACCCATGCAAGATCTCTGCCTTCAAAGAGTTGTGTCAGGAGAGTTAGCAGTAAAGCTTGTTTTCAAAGATTTATTCCATTTTAGTATATTAAGTGGAGGATATTCTTATGTCTCATAAGTTTCAGTTATGTCAAAGTGTCCAACTTCATCCCTTATTTTCATAAGTTTAAGTTATGTCAAAGTGTCCAACTTCATCGCTTATTTTCTTAGGTGCTTCTTTAATTAATGATAAAACTTGTTCCCAAAGACTTACTTTCTTCTAATGGATTAAGAGGAGGATATCCTTATGTCTCATAAGCTAAAATTATGTCTAAGTGCTTGCAAAAGATGAATCATTCTTGGGTGCTTCTCTTTTCTTCTTTTTTTTTTGAAAGGCAGAGTTCATGAGAGAGAGAGAGAGAGAAAGGTCTTCCTTCCATTGGTTCACCCCCTAAATGGCCGCTACAGCCAGCATGCTGTGCTGATCCAAAGCCAGGAGTTGGGTGCTTCCTCCTGGTTTCCCATGTGGGTGCAGGGGCCCAAGAACTTGGGCCATCCTCCACTGCCTTCCCAGGCCACAGCAGAGAGCTGGACTGGAAGAGGAGCAACCAGAACTAGAACCCAGAACCCAAATGGGATGCTGGCACCACAGGCAGAGGATTAGCGAAGTGAGCCATGGTGCTGGCCTCTCTTGGGTGCTTCTTTAAAGTTAATAAAGTTTCTTGGGGCCAGTGCTGTGGTGCAACAGGTTAATACCCTGGCCTGAAGAACCAGCATCCCATATGGGTGCTGGTTCAAGTCCCAGCTGCTCCACTTCTGATCCAGCCTCTGCTTTGGCCTGGGAAAGCAGTAAAAGATGGCCCAAGTCCTTGGGCCCCTGTGACCAAGTGGGGGACCTCTAAGAAGTCCTGGCTCCTGGCTTTGGCTTGGTGCAGCTCTGGCCATTGTGGCCAATTGGAGAGTGAACCATCAGATGGAAGACCTCTCTCTCTCTCTCTCTCTGCTTCTCCTGTGTAACTCTTTCAAATAAATAAATAAATAAATAAATATTTTTTAAAAATATTTTCTTTATTTATTTGAAAGTTAGAGTTACAGACAGTGAGAAGGAGACGCAGAAATGTCTTCCATCTGCTGTTTCATTCCCCAAATGGCTGCAATGGCTGGAGCTGCACCAATCCAAAGCCAGGAACCAGGAGCTTCTTCTGCGTCTCCCACATGGGTGCAAGGACCCAAGGACTTGGGCCATCTTCTACTGCTTTTCCAGGCCATAGCAAAGAGCTGGATTGGAAGAGGAGCAGCCAGGTCTTGAACTGGTGCTCATAAGGGATGCCGGCACCTCAGAAGGAGGATTAATCTACTGTGCCACAGTGCCAGCCCTCAAATAAATAAATAAATCTTTTTAAAAAATAAAGTTTCTCAAAAAAAAGAAGGGAAATTAACTTGGGAAGAGCAATGACTTTGAATAGCCTTCTTTTTTTGTTTGTTTGTTGGACTCTTCAATTACTATAAACTTAATCTTTGGTGTATAAAGTTAATTGAAAATAAAATTTAGTATAAAATATGATGGGGAATAAGAGAGGAAAGAAGAGAGTGGGAATGTGAGAAGGCATGCTCCATGGAACAAATCACTATATTCTTAAAGCTGTACTTGTGCAATTCATCGTCTGTATTCCTTATATAAAAGGTTTCTTTTGATAAAAAATGAAGGACTAAGTTTAATAGTAGTTAGATTGGCTTATAATCAGATATCGATCATTTTAACAGGTCATATTAGTGAATTAAGACAATAAATAAATGCAAATTTTATAACATAAATTGCATTTTGATAATTGTAATTGGAATTAGGATAATAGAGTGATCAGTAGATATAAAAAAACTTTGTGAACAATAACCCAGGAAATTATTTTACTGTCAGCAAATTTTTAAATTCAAGGAATTTAAATCAAGGAATACTGAAAAGTAAACATAAATAATTTTCATCAAATTGACAAAAACACAATGAAAAAGTTAACCAGGAAAGGCTACAGTTCTCTGTACTAGGATTGATATACACTACATCATGATGTGTATGTATCACAGAAATAAAAGATAAAAATTTAAAAATATGTGCATGTTAATATATAACCTATATTCTTTTTACTGAAAATGACAGGAATAATATAGGAGCAATAACTGAATGACAAACTTACACAACATATACTAAATGTGCATTAAACTTGAGAAATAAAAGAAAAAATCAACAATGATAAATAAAGAAAATATCATGCCATTTATCAAAAAATGCTGAAATGTAAGATACTGACATCTACAGTGACACTTAGGAAAATGCTAATAATCACAGATTTATGTACATTCTGATAAACCACCAGAGAAAGTTAAAAGTATATTACCTGGAAACAGAGAACGATAATATTGGCCAAAATTGCTTCCAATGAACTGTATACATAAAAGTGGCAAAAATTCACAAAATTTGCCATTGTTTATGATCTTCTAACATAAAATTCGAGCAGAATACTGATAGGTTTAGTCCTAGAATGGACTTTCCCCAGATGGCCACAACAGACAGAGTTGCACTGATCCAAAGCCAGTAGCTTCTTCTGGTTCTCCCACGTGGGTGCAGGGGCCCAAGCACTTGGGCCATGTTCTACTGCTTTCCCAGGCCACAGCAGAGAGCTGGACTGGAAGTGAAGCAGCCGGGACTAGAACCGGTGCCCATATGGGATGCTGGCATTCCAGGCCAGGGCGTTAACCAGCTGCATCACAGCACCGACCCCACAGGATGGACTTTCATTAGGCTACTAACAATTTACACAATAGACAAGTGTAAATTCAAAGAAAAAAAAAACAAAATATACAAAGAGGTATACTAACTGGAATGTAAATTATACTTTTATTAGTGTGAATGGAAGTCAGTTACTTGATAATATCAGTAATAATGAGATAATCGCATGTAAGGAATTTTTTTTGAAAAATAGCACAAATCTACATTAAAAACAGAAAGTAAGGAAAACAAAGGAATGTAAGCAAAATATACACTTTTGACAAAGATAAGTTGGTTGTAGATGCATGGATTGATTTCTGGAGTTTATATTCTGTTTGATTGGTCTACCATTTTTTGTAGGAGTACCAGTCTGTTTTGACTATATCTGCCTTGTAGTATGTCTTGAAATCAGATATTGTGATGCATCCAGCTTTGTTTCTGTTCTATATGATTGGTTTAATTATTCAGGGTCTCTTGTGTTTCCAAATGAGTTGCAGCATCATTTCTTCTAGATATGCAAAAAATGTTATTGGTATTTTGATTGGGATCACATTGAATCTGTAAATTGCTTTTGGTGGTAGGGACATTTTGATGAAGTTGACCCTTCCAATCCATGAACATGGAAGATTTTTCAATTTTTTAATGTCTTCTTATATATCTTTTTTATTGTTTTATAATGTTCTTTCTCAGATGTAAAAAAAAAAAAGATGCTAAAATTCGTATGGAAAAACAAGAGACCCCAAATAGCTATAGCAATCTTATACAACAACAAAAAACAGCTGGAGGCATCTCAAGCCAGATTTTAAGATAGTACAGGGAAGTTATAACAAAAAGAGCCTGATACTGGCACAAAATCAGATGTATAGAACAATGTAACACAATAGAAACTCCAGAAATTAATGTACATATCTACAACTAACTTCTCTTTGACAAAGAAGCTAAACTCAATCCCTGGAACAATAACAGTCTCTTCTACAAATAGTGCTAGCAACACTGGATCTATGCATGCAGAAGTATGAAACAAGATCCATACCTTAAAATTTACACAAAAAAATCCCTCAAAATGTATCAGGCACCTAAATGTATAACCCAATACCATCAAATTACTAGAGAACATTGAGGGAACTCTGCAAGACATTGGCATAGGCAAACACTTCCTGGAAAAGACCCTAGAAGTACAGAAAATCAAAGCTAAAATTGACAAATGGGATTACATCAAGCTGAGACCCTTTTGTACTGAAAAAGAAACACTCAGCAAAGTGAACAGGTGACTGACAGAATGGGAAAAAGTATTTGCAAATCACACAACTGATAAAGGATTGAACCAGGAGAAAGTAACTGGCTCCTGGCTTTGGACTGGCGCAGCACACCAGCTGTAGCAGCCATTTGGGGCAGGGGGTGAACCAATCGAAGGAAGACCTGTCTCTCTTTCTCTCTCACTAACTCTGCCTGTCAAAAAAAAAAAAAAAGGATTGACATCCGGAATCTATCAAGAGCTAAAGAAATTAAACAACAAAACAAACAATCCAGTGGAGAATTGGGAAAGGGATTTGAGCATTTTGTGAGAGAGGAAATTCAAATGGCCAACAGACACTTGCAAAAATGCTCAGGATCACTAGCCATCAGGGAAATGCAAATCAAAAAAGCAATGAGGTTTCACAATGAGAATGGCCTGCATATAGAAATCAATAAATGACAAAAGCTGATGAGGATGTGAGGAAAAAGTTACTCTGGTCTACTCTTGGTGGGAATGTAAACTGGTGCAAGCCACTGTGAAAGACAGTATGGAGATATCTTACAAATCGGATTATAGACCTACCATATGATCCAGCCATCCCACTCCTTAGAATTTACCCAAACCAAAAGAAATTAGCATATGAAAGAGTTTTCTATAACCCCATGTTCATTGCAGCATAATTCACAATAGCTGAGATCTGGGAACAATCCAGATATCAATCAATTGTTGACTTGATAAGAAAATTATGTTATATACACACTATGGCATACTACTGTTATAAAAAAAAAAAGAAAAAAAAGAAACCCTGTCTTTTGCAATGAGATAGATGCAACTGGAAACCAGTATACTTAGTGAAATAAGGCAGTCCTCAAAAGACAGATATGTTTTCCCTGATCTGAAGTAGCTAATAGAGTACCTAAAATTTAATGTATTGGAGTTAGATACACATTTTGAGATTTGATGATTGTTTACAGCCCTTTCTCTTCCATTGAGGAACAGTGATTTTTTTTAATTTATTTTTTTTCTTTATACTATTTGCTGATTTGTTGAACTCTTACTTAGTGTAGGGTTAACTATACAATCATTAAGTAAACTGAAAACAGATTTTATAAAAATTAAGTGGGAATGTGAGAGGGAAGAGGAGAAAGGGTTGGATTGTGTGTGGGAGGGAGGGTATTGGGGAAAGTACCATGTTCATTAATCTGTATATATGAAATATATCAAACATATTACTTAAATAAAATTTTAAAAATAAGTAAATATTTAAAATTCAAAAAATTTATAGCAATAACCAGGAGAATTTTAAAGGTGTATATAATCAAATATACGTGTGCATGCTTAATTTATGACATTACAATGTAAGTGTACATATAAATAATTTATAATATAAGTATATAGAGCAACACTTTGAAATTTTTATAATGAATTTATCATCAGTAAAGAAAAGCACAGATTTCCATAATAATCCAGTTTCTGATCATTACAAGAAAGAAGAATAAGCCACCAAGTTGTAGTTCATAATCTGTTTCTCTGTGTCTCCAAGTCTACCAACCTCTAAAATTAAATGAACATACATAATTCTGGGATAAAAATAACATTAAGATCCCACTATTTTCTCACATAATTTTCAGGAAATATGCTAGTATCTAGACACACAGTGGCACATTTATATATGTATAAAATATATGTATATCATATAAGTTACATATATTCATATATATATATATATTATATTGAGGAGAAAGAATTATTACCCTTGGCTAAAATGTCCCTGAGACACTGTGTACCTGACAGTTTCCAGGCAACTTACAGAATGTTGGGGGTGATGATGATCTTACAATAAAAGTGAAATCACCATGGCCACAAATTCACAGGGCTACAATTGACCTAGATGAAAATATTTGTGCAAAAGAGTGACTTCAGTGAATTTAAAAATTAACTTAAATTTTCATAATTAAAGGTTAATTTCAAGTTCCATGAATGTCTGTAAGGCGAAGAATGAAATCTCCTGCTAATGAGTTATGGAACTGGCCCTAAATTGTTCTCATATACTGTGAAAATAAAATTTGGACATCTTCCAGAATTTAGATAGTTGATGGCCTTACAATGATAAAGTAAATCATGGTAACCTGAAGTTCCCTGCACTAGAATTGGCACAAATTTGGTTATTGATATTTATTGAGGTGGTAATAATAAATTTGAATCAGCATGAAAAAGAGAAATGTATTCATTTCAATATATGTTGTATATTCAAAGTTGTGTGTACAAATGTTAAATTTACTAGAAGCAGAAATAAGGTTACAAGGAGATGTAACAGATATTAATAAAAATAGCCCTAAATACACATTTAAATACAGAAAAATTTTCCTCTCTTAAATCAAAGAAAGCTTATGCCACTGAATTAATTTTAAAACCAAGATAAAATTGTCTGATCTAATGCATGGAAATTTTAAAGAGAATGACAATTTTGATTCTCTAAATATAAAGAAGTTATAAAAAAGTGCCCTTGAAAGTGTAAAAGAATGTAACGTTCTAAAATTGTTTGATAGGCCATAAAGATGGAGGTTTCTAAGACAACTTGAACATTATTTAGTGCATTCATGACATAAAAATGTAAGTGCCCAAAGAATCATCTTACCTTGGCAGTGCTAAGATTGGTTTCCATGTGGATATTGACATATTCAGATGAAATTAATAAAATGAAAGACAAAATAAAAAATAAAAAACTGATGCACATGGGAAATTAAAACTTCCCTTTGCCCTTAGTAACAACATGTATTTTAATGTGAGCCATAATTAAAAAACAAATATGTGGATGAGTATTTGGTGAAAAAACAGTCCAAAATAAACTGGAAAAATACAGTATGATACAGACTTGTAGCTTGGAAAATTTCCACAAGCAAAAAACAATTTACAGTTCCAGGAGCATCTAGAAACATTAAGAATGTATCCTATGCTGATGACCATGATGGTACTGGCACTGCAATGTACTCAAATCCTATACACATGACAGCTGCTGGGACAACTTTCAGCATTTAGAGTGAGTTGATGACCACACAATTATAAATCAAGCCATGGTACCTATCATTTCCCTGTGTTAGGAATGTCACAAATTGAGTTACTCATTACACATGCAGGTGAGAGTAGTAAATGACAAAATAAATATGCATTCCATGGACAGCATTTAATTTTGATTATATGGTGTATAAATTAGTAATTTGGCAGAAACAGAGTCATAATCATATAGAGATACGCTAATAATTGGATAGCAGAGTAGGGAGGGAGCTTACTGCTCTAGCCCAGGAGATGGTTTGAAAAAAGTGGAAATAGAGCAGTCTCAGGGAAGAGTTAGCAAAAAAATGACAGAGGAAACTACTGACATTAGAGGGACATGGTGGACCCACATGGAGGGTGTGGTGCCCACGGCTCACAACTCCAACAGCTGAGAGCCTATGCACCAGAACTGGAAAGTGGGGTGAGACAAGAACACAGTAGCCTGAGCCACCAGCAAAAAAGTGGCAGGAACTTAGAGGGAATGAGACTTAACTCTCCATGGGAGAAAGTGTGCCAACCAAATTAGAGGAGAAAAAAAAGGCACAGTACAGACACATTTCTCTCTCTCCAATCACCTCACAAAGGCATGCAAGCTGATAGAGCAGGAGCCATTTTGGACATACATAACAGCTGTGCCAGCTTGTTTCTGCACCTGGCAGGCAGCTGAGTGGAGACTCCTGACTTTGGTGGGGAGAAATAACAGGAACCTAGGAACTCATGACTGTGTGAAGCTTCTGAAGCAGGACTGTGAAAAAATAAAAAACTGAGGGTGCGTAGGAAGACTCACAGTGTGGCTGAGACTTTGAGCACTCTCAGTGGGAAATGCCACAGCTTGGAGGTTCCTGGTTACCTGATGAGAGACATTGCTGGAGAATCTGAACTTACACTGAGGACTACACAGATCTTTTGTGTGGTTCTCTGCAGAGAGCAGATGAATATTATACCTACTGGGGCTAGTACTCAGGCATTGGTCTCCATCGAGAAGAGACCAACTGAGCAGCATATACTTCCCTTCTGACTGAAAAAAGGAGAGAGAAGACTTAACATGCCAAACTTGGTTATGTCACCTTAGGCACACCCTTAACCCTGGAGACTGAACAGAGTTCTCTGGCCACACTCACTACAAGCCTCCAGAGATTCAGTGAAAGCAGACAGTCAACTTATCTACAGAGTCCTAGTACAAAGATAAAATCCACCACAGTGGAAAAAAAATAAAAAAGAAACCAATGAGTATCTCAAAAATGCTAAACAACAAATGCAACAATATGAGAAACAACAAGACATTATGACACTCCCAAAAGAACATGAAACTTCAATACTACATCATGAAGATGAGATAGAAGAAATGCAAGAAATAGAACTCAAAAATTGATTATAAGATTACATAGAAGTAATCAAAAACAAATGCACAAACTACTGAAATCCATGAAGGACATTAAAGAAAATCTTTCCCATGAAATTGAAATTATAAAGAGGGATCAAAACAAAATGAATAATTCAACAGAACATGAAACTTAGATATTAGAGAAATCAAAGTGAAATGAAGAATTCAATAGAACAAATAAAAAATGTAGTAGAGAGCCTTAAAAATAGAAGCAGTGAGGCAGAAGAGAGAATTTCAGACTTAGTAGACAGAGCACAGAAAAGTATACGGTCAAACCAAAGACAAGAGGAAATTAGAAATCTAAAAAATACTGTTGGGAATCTACAGGATACTATTAAAAAAAAAAAAAAAAACACAACATTCGGGTTCTAGGAATTCCTGCAGGCATGGAGAGGGAGAGACAGGATTAGAAGGCATTTTTAGTGAAATACTAGCAGAAAACTTTCTGGGTTTGGAAAAAGAAAAAGATGTCCAAGTACAGGAAGCACACAGAACTTCAAATAGACATGACCAGAAGACATCCTTTGCATAACACATTGTAATCAAACTAACCAAAGTGAAACAAAAAGCAAAATTCTAATATGCCTAAGAGAGAAATGCCAGATTACTTTCAGAGGATCTCCAATTAGACTCACAGCAGACTCTCATCAGAAACCCTGCAGACTAGGAGAAAATGGCAAAATCTAGCCCAAGTCCTAATAGAAAAAAACTATCATCCCAGATTATCATACCCTGCAAAGCTCTCATTTGTAAATGAAGATGAAATAAAGACTTCATAACAAAGAGAAATTGAAAGAATTTGCCACCACTTGTCCAGCCCTGCAAAGATGTTTAAAGATGTGGTACACAGAGAAATATGGCAAAGTCATTACTTGAAGTGTCGTGTTGTTTTGGGAGCATCATGATGTCTTCCTTATTCTTGTTTCTTGGATTCTTGCATTTGTTCGGCATTTGTGGAGATACTCATTTTTTTCTGTTGTGGCGGCTTAAATCATTGTATTCACTATAGATAAATGGACTTTCTGCCTTCAGTGAATCTCTAGAGGCTTGTAGTGGGTGTGGCCAGAGAGCTCAGTTCAGTTCTCAAGGGTAAAGCGTATGCCTAAGATGAAACACCCACGTTTGGCATGGTGATACTTCTTTTTTAATCAGAAGGGAGTTACATTCTGTTCAGTTGAGCTCTTCTCTTCAATGGAGACCAGTGCCTGAGTACTAAATCAAGTGGGTATAATATTTGCTCTGTCCCAAGGACCACATAAGGATCTGTGGTCCCCATGTGGGACCTCTGTCCTTAATGAGTTGTACCATGAGAATTAACAGTAAATCTATTCTTCAAACACCTGTTTAGCTAGGACCCTAGAAAAAGTGCTCAGGCAAGCAATATTGTGAAAAATTAGTTCTAAGTAATATGAATGATAACCCAGATAAAACAGCAGTCCAGCAAATCACTCAACCTCACTGAAATTACCAGCAGCCACACCATTCATTTTCTATTAAATCTGTTTATAATAAGATTTAATTTGATGAACACTTGTAAGAATCTGTGGGGACTTAAACAGGGATGAAGAGCTATTTCTGATGGGTAGTAATGGAGGTGGAATGGATTACTTGCACAGCTATTATCTAAATGGGAAATAAAAGAGGTACTGCAGCTAGATGCATCCTAGCATTTGCAAACCTGTTATCATGGGATAGCCATGCAACCTAGACCAAGTGTTCCTCTTGAGGGTATCCTGAGGAATGAACTGAATGTAAATTAGATTTATGTAAATCAGGAAAGGACTTTGTAAATTGGAAGGGATAAAAACATTTTTTTCTTTTTTTTTTTTTGACAGGCAGAGTGGACAGTGAGAGAGACAGAGAGAAAGGTCTTCCTTTGCTGTTGGTTCACCCTCCAATGGCCGCCGTGGCTGGTGCACCGCGCTGATCTGATGGCAGGAGCCAAGTACTTCTCCTGGTCTCCCATGGGGTGCAGGGCCCAAGTACTTGGGCCATCCTCCACTGCACTCCCTGGCCACAGCAGAGAGCTGGCCTGGAAGAGGGGCAACCGGGACAGAATCCGGTGCCCTGACCAGGACTAGAACCTCCTCCAAGGCAGAGGATTAGCCTAGTGAGCCACGGTGCTGGCCCAAAAACACATTTTCAATAAAAATGAGGGCCACCTGTAGGAGCAGGCAATAATATAACAAAATAAAAAATGTTATAAAAAATACAGTAAAGTTAAATTGACACAAAGGTGTTCTACAGGGGCTAGCACTGTGGTGCAGAAGGTCAATGCCCTAGCCTGAAGTGCTGGCATCCCATATGGGTGCCAGTTCGAGACCCAGCTACTCCAATACCAATCCAGCTCTCTGCTATAGCCTGGGAAATAGTAGGAGAATGCCCAAGTGCTTGGGCCCCTGCACCTATGTGGGAGATCTGGAGGAAGCTCCTGGCTTTGGATCAGCACAGTTTCAGCCATTGTGGCCAATTGGGGAGTGAACCAGAGGATGGAAGTCATTTCTCTCTCTCTGCCTCTCCTCTCTCTGTGTAACTAACTTTCCAATAAATAAATCTTAAAAAAAAGTGTACTACATTTATGCTCCTGCTTCTCTGTTGCAATGCGTACACCTGGATAGACTTCATTCCATGTTCTTGTCTCAAGGCAATTAGGAATTGAATGAAGAAGAGTAGAAAAGGGGGATCATGAATGAAAAAGGCATTATGCACTCAGTAATACAGGAAAATTCAGGAGATGAGTGTTGCAACTTACAGGGTTTGAGGTTGTCCCTTTAAAGAATGAGGGTGAGTGTGGGACAACATCTACTTGCATATTCAAATAGACCCTGGGTAGTGGAGTCTAATCAAGATGTGCACACAGATGAGTTGAAATTTCTCATGGGTATATAGGTCACCACAAACCCATTCCCTTGTGCTGCACACAACACTTATTATCAAAGGCTGGGGTACACCTTTATGGCTGGAACATGTGTCACTTGATATGCCTATGGTCACTTCACTTGTTTGCACTACAATAATGTGGGGAAAGAATCCTGGGTGGAAAACAAAGCAGCTATAAAATAAATAACTTTGTAATTGATGAAGATGGTATTCCAAATAACTGTTGCAATGACCGTTTCTCAACATTTAAATATTTATTAACAAAATTTATACAAGAGAGCACAGTTCAGTTCATATACTTGATCCCACTCACAATAATGAGAAACTAAAACTGCAGATTGTATAAGAGAAAAAAATTCTGAAGAACAGTTAACCACTCTCTGTCACAATTCATCATGAAAACTGCCCAATACTTACTAAGGTGTGATTCCACCAAAGAATTCTTCCAAACAAATTATATTTCAAGGACTTCTCTCTGTAATCTTGCTATGTTTTGTGGAAGTCTGCCTAATAATGGCATTTCCATTCCAATACAGTCATAGGCTTTTTTCTTTCTGTGAGTTGTCAGGTAACCATTGAGAGATGACGTATGGTACATAACTTTTCTATGCGTGAATGTTTTCTCATTTCTGAGTCTCTTTATGTGAATTCATTAATGGTAGAAGAATTTTTCACATTCATTAAATTGACATTTTACTGTATAAATTCTCTGGTGTTTGTTGATGTTTAATTTCTTGGTTTTTTTTTAAAGATTTTTATTTATTTATTTGACAGGTAGAGTTACAGACAGTGAGAGAGACAGAGAGAGGTCTTCCTTCCATTGGTTCAAACCCCAAATGGCCACAATGGCCAGAGCTTTACAAATCCAAAGCCAGGAGCCAGGTGCATCTTCCTGGTCTCCCATGTGGGTGCAGGGGCCTAAGCACTTGAGCCATCTTCTACTGCTTTCCCAGGCCACCTCAGAGAGCTGGATTGGAAGAGGAGCAGCTGGGAGTAAAACTGGCACACATATAGGATGCCAGCACCACTGGTAGAAGATTAACCTACTGTGCCATGGCAGCAGCCCCAATGTTTAACTTCTGGCTATGGTTTTTTCATATCTGCTACACTTAATAGATATCACCTTTGGTGATTTGCATATTTATGCAAGCCTGAATTCCATGAAAATATACCTCCACATTCATTACACTCATAAGAAACCCCTTGTGTGAATTCATCACATTAATATTTCTGACATTTCTTCCTTTTTTTAAAACAAATTACTTTATTTATTTGAAAGACAGTTACAGAGAGAGGTCTTCCATCCAGTGGTTCACTCCCCAGATGGACATATTGGCTGGAGCGATCCAAAGCCAGGAGCCAGGAGCTTCTTCTGGGTCTCCCACATGGGTGCAGGGGCCCAAGGACTAGGGCCATCTTCTACTGCTTTTCCAGGCCATAGCAGAGAGCTGGATCAGAAGAGGAGCAGCTGAGACTAGAACCAGTGCCCACATGGGATCCCAGAACTTCAGGTCAGGGCTTTAACCCCCTGCACCACAGCACTGGTCCTGACCTTTCTTTCTTATGGTAGTCTCTATTGTATGGGATGCAATTTCCAGCAAAAGGCTCTGTCACAATGGTTATATTGATTTTGGAAAAAAGTTCTTCACATTCATTATATTCTTAAGTTCTCTCCCTTGTTTGAACTACATCTGTTATGAGTTATTACTTCTGACAAAAGGCTTTCCTACATTTATTACAAGATTTCCACCATGTAATAAATTCTCTGATGTTACATTGTGTGATTTTGGTAGTTTTCCAATATTCATTCCATTCATAAGGTTTCTCCCCCATGTGAATTCTCTGTTTTATGAGGTGTTACTTAAGGATAAAGGCTTTTCCATATGCATTATATTCAAAGTGTTTTCCCCCTCTATGAATTAGATGATGTGCAATGAGGGCTGAATTATGGGAAAAAGCTTTCCAAGTCATTATGTTCAAAAAGTTTCTCTTCATGTGAATTTTTTCTTTTTTTGACAGGCAGAGTGGACAGTGAGACAGAGAGGAAGGTCTTCCTTTTGCCATTGGTTCACCCTCCAATGGCCACTGTGGCCAGCACACCATGCTGATCCAAAGGCAGGAGCCAGGTGGTTCTCCTGGTCTCCCATGGGGTGCAGGGCCCAAGTACTTGGGCCATCCTCCACTGCACTCCCTGGCCACAGCAAAGAGCTGGCCTGGAAGAGGGGCAACTGGGACAGAATCCAGCACCCCGACTGGGACTAGAACCTGGTGTGCTGGCGCCGCAGAGGATTAGCCTACTGAGCCACAGCACTGGCCTCTTCATGTGAATTTTCTAATAAATTCTGAGATGTGACTTATTGCCAAGAGCTTTTCTAGTTATTGCATTCATGAGATTTCTCCCCAGTGTGAATTTTCTGGTGTGATATGAGCTATGATCTATAACAAAAGGCTTTCCCACACTCATTGGATTCATAAGGTTTCTGCCCTGTGTGAATTCTGTTTTAATATGAGGTATAACTTATAGAAAAAGGCTTATAGAAAAAGGTAATTACATTTATAAGGATATTTCCCTGTGTGAATTCTCTGATGCATTTGGAGTTGGAACTTAAGACCAAAGGTTTTTCCACAGTCATTACACTCCTGAAGTTTCAACACTGTGTGCATTCTCTGGTGCATTATGAAGTTTGACTTTTGTCCAAAGGCTTTTCCAGTCATTGCATTCATAAAGTTTCTCTACTGTGTTAATTCTCTGATGCACAATGAGTGTTGACTTATGGCTAAATGCTTTTCCATAGTTACTATAATCATGAGTTTTCTACCCTCTGTGAATTCTCTGGTGTGATATGAGGCTTGTTTTTTGTCCAAAGGCTTTTCCAGCCATTACATTCATGAGGTTTCTGCCCTGTGTGAATTTGCAGATGTTTCATGAGGCCTAATTTATGACCAAAGGCTTTTCCACAGTCATTAAATTCATAGGGTTTCTCTCCTGTGTGAATTTGCTGATGTTTCATGTGGTCTTACTTTTGTCCAAAGGCTTTTCCAGTCATTGTGAGGTTTCTCCCCTGTGTGAATTTGCTGGTGTATGATGAGGTCTGACTTTCGTCCAAAGACTTTTCCACAGTCATTACATTTATGAGATTTCTCCCCTGTGAATTCGCTGGTGTATGATGAGGTCTGACTTTTGTCCAAAGGCTTTTCCACAGTCATTGCATTCATGAGGTTTCTCCCCTGTGTGAATTCGCTGATGTTTCATGAGGTATGACTTTTGTGCAAAGGCTTTTCTACAGTCATTACATTTATGAGGTTTCTTCCCAGTGTGAATTCTCTGGTGTACGATAAGGTGTGACTTTTGTGTAAAGGCTTTTCCACAGTCATTTCATTCATGAGGTTTCTCCCCTGTGTGAATTCGCTGATGTTTCATGAGGTATGACTTTCGTCCAAAGGCTTTTCCACAGTCACTACATTCATGAGGTTTCTCCCCTGTGTGAATTCGCTGGTGTATGATGAGGTGTGACTTACGCCCAAAGGCCTTTCCACAGTCATTACATTCATGAGGTTTCTCCCCTGTGTGAATTCACTGATGTTTCATGAGGTCTGACTTTTGTGCAAAGGCTTTTCTACAGTCATTACATTTATGAGGTTTCTCCCCAGTGTGAAATCTCTGGTGTACAATGATGACTGACTTCCACAGAAAGCCTTTTCCACAATGATGGCATTTATAAAGTTTCTCCCCTGTGTGAATTCTCTGATGGTTTATGACAAGTGACTTTTGTGTAGAGGTTTCTCCACAGTCATTACATTCAAGAGGTTTCTCTCCTGTGTGAATTTGCTGATTATTTATGAGGTGTGACTTTTGTGTAAAGACTTTTCCAGTCATTACATTCATGTGGTTTCTCCCTTGTGTGAATTCTCTCATGCATTATGAGCTTTGACTTTTGTCCAAAAGCTTTTCCATAGTCATTACATTCATAAGGTGAATTAAAATTGAGTGATTTTCCACAAGGTTTACATGTGTAGAGTTTTTCCCTTGTATTTAGTCTCTGATTTATTGCAAGATGTGACTGGTGAATGACAGGTTCAACATACATAATGTACTTATAAAATTTCTTTCTTGTGTGAGTTTGTTGATGTATATTGAGGCTAGAATTGTCATGGATAGCTTTTTCTATTTGAGTTGCTTTTCTAAAAGTTGAAAAAGCTTGTATTACAGTTGACTTATTAGAGTATTCTGCCATATGAACCCTCTCAGATTTACAGAACATCTTTCTTGTGAAGACTTTTGCTTCTCCAGTGGGTCCAATTGGCTGCTTCATGATGTGAATCTTGTCATGCTGACCAAGAGACTCACAGAACTGGAGAGAATTTCCAGGTATCTTAGTGTTATCAAATTTTTCTCCAGCCTATAGTTGATCAGGCCCACTGAGGCTATACACATTGTGACATTTATTGCATTCCTCAGGCTTCAATCCTGAATAGGTTCTCTTTTTAATGATCAGTGTTGGAATATGGCTTGAATTTAAACTAAGTGTTTTTCTTAATTCAAATCTCTTGAGAGCTGATGCCTTGTTATTTTTCATAAAATCCTGATTCAGATTTTTGTCCTGACTTTCCTGGTTGATCCTAAGCAGGTCATCTCTTTTCATGCCCACTGAAATGAGAAAAAGCAATCATGTCACTGAATCACATGTAACTGTTTCTCCTGGCATACTCATATAAAGGAAATGAAGTTACTTGTTATCCAAGTGGCATAAGATTTTCACAAAATCAGTACGAGGTACTTATTTATGACCATTATATAGCATAGCTTTTCTCCTTAATACATTAATATATTAAATTGCACCATGAGGTTTCCCAATATTCAAACATGATCCTTTTTACCATGGGAATTTTTCAAGTATGGTAGAATGACTTTTGTGCTATGATGTGTGGGATGCCTGCATCTCAAAACAGTGTCAGTTTGAGCACTGGCTACTCTGCTTTCAGTACAGCTCTCTGCCTATGTAAACTGGGAGGAAGTAGATAATGGTTCATGTGCCTGGGAACCTGTGAGACACCAGGGAAAACTAGATGAATTCTAGAGTTTCGGCTTCAGACTAGTTAGACCTAAGTGTTGCAGGCATCTGGGTAGTGAGCTAATAGAGGACCTCTTTCTCTCCTTTCACTATCACTCTGCTTTCACAAAGTTGAAATAACTGAAAGATTTTAAAGAATGGACAGACATTTAATAAAAATATTCACGCACTACCTAGCAACCAGTTTTTTTCCTGTCCTTTTTCTCCAGTTCATTTTTATAAAAATTGTGGGTTTTGTACTTCTGATATTTCAACCATAAACATGAAAAAGTTTTACTGATCATTTACTTGCAGGTGAAGAAGTGTGAAATGTGCCTGTAGTTTAAGCAGGACAACATTTAAGGAGTAGGATTTGAATCTATGATTGTCTCATGTTCAATCTTCCTAGGTAAACATCATTTGTGGGAATTTTCAAATGAAAAACTACTTTGTCTCTACTCTATGACAGCTTCCACAAATTCCTAAGGACGCCGGACACCTTCACCTTCTCAGAAATACAACAGGTAGAGAAAGTCCTAATATACCACCTTAAACACTCCCAATCAGTTTGAAGAATTTGATTTTTCAAACCAGGATGTGTTTTATCTTCTTCGAAAAGTGTTTTCTAGCTCATTTTGAAATCATCAGTGCTGGTTACCTCCTCTCAATTCTTTCTATAAACATTCTTGTGTGATAATTTGAATTTCTGGAGGCGTTTGATCAGCTGCCTCTTATTTTCACAGAAAGCTTAATTTCCTATGCCTTTCTTATCTTTTTGTTTGCTTGTTTTTCAATGATACTGAAAAATAAGAGAGAAATCATACTTCAAACTCCACCCTTCAAGAAATCGGAGCCATTCAACATAAACCTTGGGTCTCAAAATCTCATTACTTCCTTGGTGGGTCCAGGATCACTTATTTTCATGTTTTATACATGTTTATGCTTAGTTTATGATTTCTTTTTTTTCAAAGATTTACTTTATTTATTTGAAAGCTAGAATTATGGAGAGAGATAGAGACAGAGAGAAGTCTTCCATCTGCTGCTTCACTCCCCCTATGGACACAACAACCAATGCTGGGCCAAAATGAATCCAGGAGCCAAGAGTTTCTTTCATGTCTCCCACATGGGTGCAGGGGGCCAAGGACTTTGGCCAACCTCTGCTCCTTTCTCAGGTGCATTAGCAGAGAGCTGGATTAGAAGAGGACCAGCTGAACTTGAACTGGCACCCATATATGATGCTAGTACTGCAGGCTGCAACTTTAACACACTACACCACAGTGTCATTCCTACCTTCATAATGTCTGATGTCAGAGCACAGAGGCTTACTCATGACCATCTCTTTCTTTTTTAAAAGATTTATTTATTTATTTGAAAGTCAGAGTTACACAGAAAGAGGACAGGCAAAGAAAGAGTAAGGTCTTCTATCCAATGGTTCACTCCCCATTTGGCCACAATGGCTGGAACTGTGCTGATCTGAAGCCAGGAGCCAGGAGCTGCTTCTGGGTCTCCCTCAGGTGCAGGGGTCCAAGGACTTGGAGCATCTTCTATTACTTTCCCAGGCCATAGCAGAGAGCTGGATTGGAAGTGGAGCAACTGGGTCTTGAAATGGCGCCCATATGGGAAGCCGGCACTTCAGGCCAGGGTGTGAACCCACTATGCCACAGTGCTGGCCCCAAGACCATCTTTTAGCATTTACTTATTTACTTACTTGAGAATCAGAGATAGAAAGAGAGACAAAGAGAGAATGAAACAGAGGTTTGCCAGCTATAGGCTCACTCCTCAAATGTTTCAACAAACTATAATTTTCTTATTTATGAGAGGCACAGAGAAAAAAAAGAAAGAGACTAACAGAGAGTTCACATTTATTGATTCAGTCCTCAGCAAGTTCTGTGCCTGGGCAAAATCATGAATGGGAACTCAATCTGAGCAATGAGTTAGAAATAAGTTTCTGGGGGCTGGCATTGTGGCATAGCAGGTAAAGCCACCACCTGTAGTGCCAACATCACTTATGGGCACCAGTTTGAGTCCTAACTGCTCCACTTCTGATCCAGCACTCTGCTATGGCCTGGGAAAGCAGTAGAAGATGGCCCAATCCTTGGGTCCCTGTACTCACTTTAGAGACCTGCAAGAAGCTCCTGGCTCCTGGCTTCAGATTGGTGCAGCTCCAGCCATTACAGCCAATTGGGAAGTGAACCAGTGGATGGAAGACCTCTCTCTCTCTCTGTCTTATTCTCTCTGTCTCTCCTTCTTCTCTCTATCAAATAAATAAATAAATCTTTCAAAAAGACAGAAAGAAACATTAATCTTAAAAAAAATAAGTATCTGTATGTTGCCTAATTAACAAGCACTAAGGAACTAATAAGTGCATGAAGGAAAAGGTATGAAAGTGTAGAGAAGGACAAGTTAGAATTTGGGGAATGTATCAAACCTAGATAAAAGCCTTAATAACATCAGAAAATGATTGGATTTTTTTTTAATCAAAGAACATCTTCACTAAGAACAAAAGTTAGAATGATACTGGTATCTCTAAACACTCTAGAATGCCTGTGGCTGATGCACAAAACCAGCTGTCATCAGGAGTAAGACTTCTGAAAAATTCATGGAAAGAGCACCAGTCAACATTTGCACACTATCTGCTTGGTCTCCCTGTCCCTTATGTGCAGACTGACCTGGAAGGCTTGGATTCAGGCATTCTTCCACCACCCATGGCTCTGCTCCTTGCTTCAACTTGAAGATCAAGTCAGGTTTGGTACTGCAGTGCCCTATTTATGGAAACAATGTGAGATTGTGAAATCACTATCTTGGATTATTTAAAGGACTACAGCTTGGTCCAAGAGCTATGCAACAAATCTTCCAATTTGAATCTTTTGTTGGATGGTAGATATTCAGATTATTCATGGAATCAAATTCTGTGTGTGTGTGTGTGTGTGTGTGTGTGTGTTGGTTTAAATTTATTTTTTTCAACTTTTATTTAATCAATATAAATATAAATTTAAATATATTTATATTTATAAACATAAAATATAAATATAAATTTCCAAGGTACAGCTTTTGGATTACAGTGGCTCTTTTCCCCTATGTTCCCTCCCACATGCAACCCTCCCATCTCCCGCTCCCTCTCCCATTACATTGACATGAAGATTCATTTTCAATTATCTTTATATACAACAGAAAATCAATTTAGCATATATTAAGTAAAGATTTCAACAGTTTGCACCTGCACAGAAACACAAAGTGTAAAGTATTGTTTGAGTACTAGTTACAGCATTAATTCACATTGTACAACATGTTAAGGACAGAGATCCTACATGGGCAGTAAGTGCACAGTGACTCCTGTTGTTGACTTAACAATTGACACTCTTTTTATGGCTTCAGTAATCACCCTAGGCTCTTGTCATGAATTCCCAAGGCTTTGGAATATGGAAGCCTTTTGAGTTTGCCAACTCTGATCTTATTTAGACAAGTCATGGACTCAAATTCTATACCTGTGCAATATTAAACATTATAAAATATTCCTTTATTTGTCAAATAGCAAGAAAATGTTATCACTGGGCATGTGATGGTTGTTGCTCACCCAAGGAGAACAGGTTGCTGTAGGTCTCCAGCATCACATCTCTGTACAGGATTTTCTGAGCATTGTTCATTTTCTGCCATTCCTCCCAGGTAAAGTACACAGCTAGGTCTTCAAATGCTATCATTACCTGTTACATTACACTTCCAGTCAACATGTTAACTCTGTCACAAAACAAACACTGACAATTGCGTGTGGATATGAAGGAAAAAAGGAAGGATATGGTTTCACATTAGACTTGTTGAGTGTTTAGAAAGCCACACAGAAGCATTCAACAGAGTCAAACCCATGATCTACAGGCTGTGAAAAATGCCCAAGCTGGAGGAAAACAGGAGTTTCAAATCACAAAGGCCACATCTGTCAAGGGGAATTGCACAGCAGGCTAGAAGAGGGGCAATACAGACTCTTGAATGGGCAATGTTAAGGGAAGTATGTAGAATCATTGAGGAAAAAAAGGCAAGAAACCATCAGTGAAACTATTATGGGAATAAACAGAAAATAATTTCCAGGAAAACACCATGCATATCACTTCCAATATGTCAGAGAAAAAAAATATACTAAAAGACAGGGCAGACATTTAGCTTAGTGTTTATGATGCCACCTTGGAGTGCCTATGTTGGATTTCCAATGCCAGCTTCAGTTTTTAGCTCCCAGATAATGCAGACCTGGGGAAACAGTGGTGATGTCACCTATGAAGGAGGCCTAGATTCCATTTCTCAATCCGGGCTTCAGTCCTGCCCCAACTCTGTTTGGTATTGTTATTTAGGGAGTGAATGAATGTGTCAAAGCTCTCTCTGTCTCAGTCCATCAACTTCTTTCTCTATCAAGCTAATAAATATTTTTAAGTAAGAGAGAAAATATGGGTAAGAAAGAACACAAATTAGCTTTTGCTCTTGTCTGTGATTATTCTACTGATAAACATTTGAAATAACATTATACATAATTAAAGTGAAAACAATGGAATTACTTGCCCAAAACATTCAAATGATAAACACTTGAAATAATATTATACATAATTAAAGGAAAAGCAATGGAATTATTTCCCAAAAAGAAAACCTGGGAATGTCTGCAGTACAATCTGCACTTGTGACTCACTGAGAAAAATGCTTAGAGATTTGTTTAAGAACCTGTAATAGTCACCAGAATTGTGATGCAGCAGGCTCAGCCTCCACCATCACTGCTGGCATCCCATGTAAACAGAGGATTTGAGTCCTGGCTGCTCCACTTCCAATCCAGCTCCCTGCTAATCTGACTGAAAGACCAGTTGGAGATGGCCTGAGTATTTGGACCCTTCCTCCAATGTGGAAGACCTAGATGGAGTCTAGGCTCCTGGCTTTGGTCTGGCCCAGTCTCAAACATTGTGGGCATTTGGGGAATGAAACAGTAGATGGAAGATATCTCTTTCTGTCTCTCTGTCTCTCCCAATCTCTGTAACTCTGCCTCTCAAATAAATAAATAAATCTTAAAAAAAATAAGAGATTCTCCAGCAGATTCCTTCTCCCACATATTCCTTATCCTATTCCTGAATGCAATTCAGCTTCTCAAAGGTATTAAGGACTCCATTACTCTAACAATTCAAAAACAAACTTAACTGATTTGTGTTTTAGCACTCGGTAACTCTTCCTCTTGCAGAATGCTAAGTGTTTACTTCATAGATAGCACTAAAACACTGCTCAGTACATCTTCTATGTGATAATAAAGACTGTTTCAGACATCATGACCCCAAAAATGTAGCATATTGTGCTTAGTTTCAACTCAATTCATGTAACAAATATAGATTTTGCTATAGCAACAGAAAGAGACCAAACTGCAATATTGTAGATGACAGTAATGTTTCATAATCATGCCAAATTCATAATTCATTTCTGTATATTCCATGAGAACAAATTTTATGTTTATTTTTCCATTTTAAATTTTTTTAAAGATTTACTTATTTATTTGAAAGTCAAGAGTTACACAGAGAGAGGAGAGGCAGAAAGAAAGAGGTCTTCCATCCACTGGTTCAGTCCCCAATTGGCCGCCATGGCTGGAGCTGCACCAATCTGAAGCCAGGAACCAGGAGCTTCTTCCAGGTCTCCCACATGGATGCAGGGGACCAAGGGCCTGGGCCATCTTCCACTGCTTTCCCAGGCCATAGTATAGAGCTGAAACAGAAGTGGAGCAGCCGGGTCTCAAACCGGCACCCATATTGGATGCTGATGCTTGAGATCAGGGAGTTAACCCACTGAACCATAGAGCTGGCCCATATTTTTCCACTTTAATTAACTAGTATATTGGGGCTGGCACTGTGGCATAGTGGATAAAGCCGCTGCCTGCAGTGCTGGCATCCCATATTAGTGCCACTTCAAGTCCCGGTGGCTCACTTCCAATCCAGCTCTCTGCTATGGCCTGGGAAAACAGTAGAAAATGACCTAAGTCCTTGGGCCCCTGCACCCGTGTGGGAAACCTAGAAGAAGCTCTTCACTTCTGGCTATGGATCAGTGCAACTCCAGCCATTGTGGCAAACTGGGGAGTGAACCAGCAGATGGATGACTCTCTCTCTCTCCCTCTGCCTCTCTGTAATTCTAACTTTCAAATAAATAAACAAATCTAAAAAAATAAATAAACTAACATTAAACACCTAAAATGAGTACTGACAAGCTGGGGAATAATTAAAAAAAAATACTTACAGGTGATATATTAATTTTCTTTCCTCTTAGAAACATGTGGAGGACACAGAATCATACCTGAGAAGATGAATGGAAGGAGTTCAAAGAAAACTCTGGAGGACAACTCTGTGGCATAATGGGTAAAGCTGCTGCCTGCAATGCCAGCATTCCACATGGGTACTGGCTTGAGACCTGGCTGCTCAATGTACAATCTAGCTTTCTGCTATGTCCTGAGAAAGCAGTGGAACATGGTCCAAGTCCTTGGGCCACTGCACCTGCATGGGAGACCCAGAAGCTCTTGGGTCTTGGCTTTGGATTTGCTCAGCTCTGGCCTTTGCAGTAATTTGGAGGGTGAGCCAGCAGATGGAATACCTTCTCTCTCTCTCTCTCTCTGCAACTCTTTCAATAAATGAAATCTTAAAAAAAAAACCCTCTGGTTTCCTTCTGCACTGAACAATGTAAAAAAGGAATATGATAGAATGAATAAAGAATAATGAATACATTAACCAAGGAAATATCAGCTTCACTGTGGAGGAATAAACCTGTAAAAATGGAAATATACAGGAAAATGCACCCACCTATATTAAGTGGCAGAGATTAAGCAGAAGTTATCATTGGTTTAATGAAAGCATTATCTACAAATTTTGTAAAATAATAATGTAAAAGTAAAAAGAAAATTTAAGAGTGTTCAAATAAATGAGGTTATCAAAGAGATAAACATTATGTTGTATTACAGTTTATACTAAAGAAAGTTATTTATTTTGGACATTATTTGTCTTTTAACACAAATGTACCACACAGGATTCTATATTAAGAACACTAACACTTCTTGTTTACTTACATCTGAAATTCTATAGAAAGCATGCAACTTATAGTTTCAAATTTTTTTGGCCAAAAATGCATTGAAACAAATACATATAATGTATATAAAATGCAGTGCACTTTACCAGTAATGATTCCAAGTAGCACCTTTCCCTGTATTCATCCCTTCACAAAACCCTGGATTGGGGCTGGCACTGTGGCCTAGTGGGTAAAGCTGCCACCTGCAGCACGGGCATTGGGCACTGGTTCAAATCCCAGCTGCTCCACTTCTGATTCAGCTCTCTGCTATGGCCTGGGAAAGCAGCAGAAAATGGCACAAGTCCTTGGGCCCCTGCACCCATGTGGGAGACACAGAAGAAGCTCCTGGTTCCTGGATTTGGATTGGGACAACTCTGGCCATTGCAGCCAACTGGGGAGAGCACCAGTGGATGGAAAACCTCTTTCTTTCTGCCTCTCCCTCTCTCTGTGTGTAACTATTTCAAATAAATAAAACTTTAAAAAAAAAAAAAGACCCTGAATTTCACCATTTCACTTGACTTACCCCCATGAGATATCAGTAAATGTAACAGAAATAGACAATTTGTTAAAAGATTTATTTATCTGAAAGAATTACACACAGAGAGAAGGAGAGGCAGAGAGAGAGAGAGAGAGTGAGGGAGGGAGGAAGAGAGGTCTTTGAACCACTAGTTCATTCCCCAGATGGCTGCAGTGGCTCGAGCTGTGTAGATCCAAATATAGGAGCCAAGAGCTTCTTCCAGGTCTCCCACATAGGAGCAGGGGCCCAAGGACTTGAGCCATCTTCTACTGCTTTTCCAGGCCATAGCAAAGAGCTGGATCAGAAGTGGAGCAGCTGAGTCTTGAACTGGCACCCATATCGGATGCTGGCACTGCAGGCGGTGGCTTTACCTGCTATGCCACAGCACCAGCCCCAGAAATAGATGATTTGTAAAGTGTTTGCCTTCTCAGATTTTCTTTTTTTGACAGTTATCTTCTGAAAAACCATGGGGCCTTCCGGTTGAAGAGATAGTATGTAGCCAAGATTCACCGCAAACCCCAGACACTTAAATGAAGCCTCAATCATTTCCCCAAATGACTAAACTCATTTCCGCTCCCAGACTGATCATAGGAACTGCCCAGCTGAGCCAAGCCCATAAAACAGAGTCAGAACTGCAAATCAAATGGTTATTTGTTAAGCCATTGTGTTTTCTGATTTGTCCTACATCAAATGCTGATACATACCATTAAGTATGCAGAAAGTTGAATTACATGCAAACAATTCATACAACCTCAAATCCATAAAACAGGGCCAGCATTGTCACATAGCAATTAAACCTGTCATCTGCAATACAAGCATCCCATATGAGCACTGGTTCATGTTCTGGCTGTTCTGCTTTTGATCCAGCTTCCTGCTGATGGCCTGAGAAAAGCAATGAAAGATGATCCAAATACTCGGGCAAATGCTACCAATGTGGGAGACCCAGATGAAGATCTTGTTCCTGGCCTCATTCTGTCCCAGCCCTGCTCAATGCAGCCATTTGTGATGTGAACAAGCAGAAGGAAGATCTCTCTGGGTCTCTCTTCTATATACAAGATTTTCAAATAAATTTTTAAAAAACTTAGAAAAAAAGCTCCTATAAACACAATCTTTACCTATCAATTAGACCTTAGGAAAGCTGCTGACACACACAAAAAAAAGTCCTGGGATTCATACATATATATTATCTGGAGATCATAAGGTTGTTCTTCACTATATGGTCATTGTGTTCTTTTGGTTTATATTTTAAGAAGCTTATTATCACATGAATCTGATTTAATATAATTTTACTATTCCAGAAAGCAGGATAAAGGTTCACAGTAATTTTCTGTAGCTGCATGTATACTGCATATTGTTCAAAAAGAAATTACTTAAAGGGGGAAAATTTTTATGATATGCTTTTTGTTTTTTTTTTTAAAGATTTATTTATTTATTTGAAAGTCAAAGTTACACAGAGAGAGTATAGAGCATAGAGCATAGGCAGAGAGAGAGAGAGGTCTTCCATCTGATGGTTCACTCCGCAATTGGCTGCAACAGCCAGAGCTGCACCAATCCGAAGCCAGGAGCCAGGTGCTTCTTCCAGGTCTCCCACATGGGTGCAGGGCCCCAAGGACTTGAGCCATCTTCTACTGCTTTCCCAGATCATAGCAAAGAGATGGATCAGAAGTGGAGCAGCCATCTTGAACCCATGCCCATATGGGAGGCAGGTGCTTCAGGCCAGGGCATTAACACACTGTGCCACAGCACCAGCCTCATGATATGCTTTTTGAAGTCACACACTCCAAACATAGCATTAGTAGCAAAAGGGAAGACATGCTCAGGGAAGTTTTCTAAAGCAGTACTATTTGAACTGGTAACAGTTTCTGAAACAGATCTGAAAAATAAATGATTTTTAATTAAGTGTGGCAAGACAGAGAACATTAGACAGAAGTTAGGGTGCTGGGTATTTACAAATCATGTGACACTACACAAACCACTTTTCTCCGGAAATAAAATTTGTTTCATCTTTTTTACAGAGATCCTGGAAAAACTTCCTTGAGCTACCAGGAAGAAGTCAGGGGGTAGTAGCATAGCCCAGGTTCTAAGTATATGACAGACTAGGTTTCACAGACCCCTATTTCTAGAGATCCTGGTAGTGGAATGAAGTAATGGGCATGTGGTAGGAAGCAATGAAGATAGTGACTCTCAGATAGGAGAGGTTATCCCTCTACCCCAGGCTGCACCCTTAAGACCACTGTCTTTCTAATCTATTCACAGCTGTCTTTTGAATGCTGGTCCAGAACTTCTAGTACCACCAAGTCTTAAAAACTAATGGATGAGATAAGTTGATATCATGTACATCTTGTTCACTCTGGTCAGTATGATCTGTAACTGCTTGGACCATGCAACTAGTATCTTTACTTTTCAATGATTTCTTGTCTGTGCTCTGAGCCTTAGGTGTTGTCTCAGAGAGCATTAAGTTGTATTCTGTGAGAAAAAATTCCTATTTCTGGAGCTGCCTTCTTCAAATACCATAACAACTACTAAATTCCAAAGGAAAAGGGACTGTCCCCCAGTACCCAAACTTCCATGTCCCCAGAAACTAGGTATTGTGTAAGTTCTGTAACCTTGAATGAGTAGTACTGGGCAGGCTATACAATGAAGGAAACCAGAAACTTCACTTGAAGAAGATATACCAGAAACCCCATAAATACAATTGCAACACAGTGTAAGTCAGGCTGCACACATCTCACAGTAAGGACATTTCACTAGTATTACTGCTACACTCATCTCAGAAATGAGTAAATAGTGGCAGAGGTGCAACCTACGTTCAACTCATATACAATTCAGCTCAAATGGTGTGAACACCCATCTCCACCCCACAGCCATCTTGTATGAGACCAGTTGTCTACAGAAATTTTAGAACCCCTTTCTGTATACCTGGAGGCCCACTGGTCTTCTGTCAGACACATCATCTTTTTTTTTTTTAAGGATTTATTTTTATTTATTTGACAGGATACCAAGAAATGGAAAAATCTTCCATGCTCATGGATTGGAAGAATCAATATCATCAAAATGTCCATTCTCCCAAAAGCAATTTATACATTCAATGCAATACCAATCAAGATTCCGAAGACCTTCTTCTCAGATCTGGAAAAAATGATGCTGAAATTCATATGGAGACACAGGAGACCTCAAATAGCTAAAGCAATCTTGTAGAACAAAAACAAAGCTGGAGGCATCACAATACCAGATTTCAGGACATACTACAGGGCAGTTGTAATCAAAACAGCATGGTACTGGTACAGAAACAGATGGATAGACCAATGGAACAGAATAGAAACACCAGAAATCAATCCAAACCTCTACAGCCAACTCATATTTGATCAAGGATCCAAAACCAATCCCTGCAGTAAGGACAGTCTATTCAATAAACGCTGCTGGGAAAACTGGATTTCCACATGCAGAATCATGAAGCAAGACCCCTACCTTTCACCTTACACAAAAATTCAATCAACATGGATCAAAGACTTAAATCTACGACCTGACACCATCAAATTATTAGAGAGCATTTGAAAACCCTGCAAGATATAGGTACTGGCAATGACTTCTTGGAAAACACCCCAGAAGCACAGGCAGTCAAAGCCAAAATCAACTATTGGGATTGCATCAAATTGAGAAGTTTCTGTACTGCAAAAGAAACAGTCAGGAGAATTAAGAGACAACCGACAGAATGGGAAAAAATATTTGCAAACTATGCAACAGATAAAGGGTTAATAACCAGAATCTACAAAGAGATCAAAAAACTCCACAAAAACAAAACAAACAACCCACTTAAGAGATGGGCCAAGGACCTCAATAGACATTTTTCAAAAGAGGAAATCCAAATGGCCAACAGGCACATGAAAAAATGTTCAAGGTCACTAGCAATCAGGGAAATGCAAATCAAAACCACAATGAGGTTTCACCTCACCCCGGTTAGAATGGCTCACATTCAGAAATCTACCAACAACAGATGCTGCCGAGGATGTGGGGAAAAAGGGACACTAACCCACTGTTGGTGGGAATGCAAACTGGTCAAGCCACTATGGAAGTCAGTCTGGAGATTCCTCAGAAACCTGAATATAACCCTACCATTCAACCCAGCCATCCCACTCCTTGGAATCTACCCAAAGGAAATTAAATTGGCAAACAAAAAAGCTGTCTGCACATTATTGTTAATTGCAGCACAATTCACAATAGCTAATACCTGGAACCAACCTAAATGCCCATCAACAGTAGACTGGATAAAGAAATTATGGGACATGTACTCTATAGAATACTATACAGCAGTCAAAAACAATGAAACCTGGTCATTTGCAACAAGATGGAGAAATTTGGAAAACATCATGCTGAGTGAATTGAGCAAGTCCCAAAGGGACAAATATCATATGTTCTCCCTGATTGGTGACTACTAACTGAATACCAAGGGGGAAACTTGTTGAAATGAAATGGACACTATAAGAAACAGTGACCTGATCAGCTCTTGTCCTGACGGTTGATGTACAATGTAATACTTTATCCATTTTAGTATTTTTTTTTGTTCTAGTACCATTGGGTGAACTCTGTAATTAACACACAATTATTCTTAGGTGTTTAAATACCAATGCCATCTCACTAGTCCCAGTGATCAATTTCTGTTCACAATTGATCATAATGATAGGACTAAGAGCCAAAGGGATCACATAAACAAGACTAGTGTCTGCACATACTAGCTGATAGAATAAAAAAAGGGGGAGAGCAATCCAACATGGAAAGTGAGATACACAGCAGGGTATTTCTGGATAGGATTCCTGTCTTTGAATCAATATCTCATGATTTTTATTCATTTTTCCTTCTTTGAAATTGGGGTAGGAGTAGGCAAAAACATGCATGAAAGAAAGGAAAAAAAGCTTAAAGTACTAGATTGTAAAGTAGGAACAAATGAACAGGAAGGTTGGAAGTGAAGGGGTAAAAACTAGGTTAGGGAAAAAAGCCAGCGTACTAAACCCTTAAAAAGAGAAAGGAAGAAAGGAGGAGGAAATAGAGAAGTATGGTTATGTTCTTCTGGAATTAAATTCTTATGCAATCTGTTCTCTTTGTATTAATAAAAATAAAAATATTTATCAATTGAAAATTCATTCCTTTATTGAATCACTACTGCCTCATTCCAACACTCTATAAAAACAGAATCCAAAGGCAGGCATGGGTTGCAGGGTGGGGCACAGTGCAAGTGGCAGTGACAGCCCAATTTCTCTAATATCAAATTCTGCACCACAACTTCTAATCCAGCAAAGTTCTACACATCACCCAGAATCAATTTCATAAAATAAACCACTTAGGGTGAAAGCTCAGAGAAAATAAATGTCCCCATTATTCTTTGCCTGTGAAGCACTCATAAAAATTAGCATGCTGCTAAAGAAAATGAGATGATGGCCAAGCTAGGTATAAAGAACACAGGAATGCAAAGTCAGGAGGCAGTTTGGTGTTTTATGAGCACCCAAAGTGAACTGCAGATGACGGAAGGGGATGCATTATAGAATGGGAGCTAAGTAGGTTGCCCAGCTAACAGTGATGACCAAGCCTTTAACCTGAGATTGATAAGTATTTGTGAAGTGCACTCATTTGAGTTCTACCTATAACAACAGTAATTACTTTTTCCTTAGGACTCAAGGCAAAACACATTTTTTCCCCAATTTTTATGTTTTTCATTTTATTTGAAAGGTAGGGGAAGATGGAGAGGGAGAGAGATTTCTTCCATTTTCTGGTACATCCCCAAATACTCACAACAGCAGGCAATGTTCAGCCTGAAGCCAGGATCCTGGAACTCTATCCAGGCCTGGGTGAGTTCAGTTGATTCTGAGGACACACAGTCTTCAGTGACACCTGTCTTTATAAAGACACAGCTCAATACAAAATAAAGCTCCCTACTCAGGACTTTTGAGATCCAAGGGAAAACATTCAAGTATTTTGAAGATGAATGCAAAACAGAAATCTGGAGACTTCTATGAGCCAATAAGTTCCCTGCCTACCTGAGAATCAGCCTGGTCACCAGGGAGATCAAGGGAAGAGGACCAAGCAAAGCCACTTGGGACCTGTGCCCAGAATCTTATCTCTTGAGTGAGCATAAAGGCAGCCCAGTCATTGGTCATTGGCAGTTTTGGACCACCTTAATCTTGAAGTGGGTATACAAACTAGTCAACTCCAATTTGGGCTAAGTTATCAGACTGGGAGTCTGGTCAAAGATTGTCACCCATTAAGGAATCTGGACACAGGAATGGCCAAAAAAGAACCATTAGGAGATGCACACAATAGGAGTCAGAGAACTAAGTGGGTAATAAATGCACAGATCCTAGACCAAGGCAACAGACAATGCCAACCTTCTCTTTTGTTGTAAAATTTTCTTATTTTATCTTAAAGGCCTTGAGAAACAGATCTGTAGACATCTCATGTGTAAGACAAACATGGATCATTCATAATTGGCCTATAAATATTAGCATTCTTTCCCTGATCAATGAGCCTCAGGAACTAGCTCAGGGAGGGGCAAATAAAGGGAATCACTTGAGTCTCATTTCTAGGGAAGTATACATGAACTGCTTCTTACAAAACATTTCTCCAATTTTCCAGGAGAAATACATCAACTCTGAAAAGGCTACTTTTTTTTTTTTCTTCCATAGAGTCCAATACCTGTCTTGGGAATCACCTGTGATGTGAAATAGATGGATAAGAAAGCCAATTGGAATCAGCTACTAGAAGACAAGATACTTTACCCAAGTAACTATATTTCACTCTACAGAAAAATGCAAACTGAATCACAAAGAACTCCAGTGGATCAATCCCCTGGTTTAAGCAAAGGGCATATTTGTATTACTCCATATATGCAGGCCTCTTTCTGTTGTACTCTCATGTGGACTATCTGCGTAGGGACACAGAGTGAGGGGGAGGCTGCAGCAGTAAAAATGGTCAATGTTTCAATTATAAAACTGATTTTTAGTTATCACAAATTCAGTCATAAAAATTCTGCTCTAAGCAAGACACACACAAAGCCAAGCTCATCCCTTTCTCAACAAATATTTAATGCTAACTGCATATTTAAGAGTATACTCTTGCATTTAATTACAGTACTTCTCTACATCTTATTTTTTAAGATTTTATTTATTTGAGAGGTAGAATTATAGACAGTGAGAGGAAGAGACAGAGATAACCAGATCTGCTGGTTCACTCCCCAAATGGCTATAACACGTGGAGCTGCATTGATCTGAAGCCAGGAGCCAGGAGCTTCTTCTCTGTCCCCTCCTTGGGTACAGGGACATAAGCACTTGAGCCATCTTCTACTGTTTTCCCAGGTCATAGTCATAGCTGAGAGCTGGATCAGAAGAGGAGCAGCTGGGACTAGAATTGGTGCCCATATGGGGTACCAGTGCCACAGGCAGAGGATTAAACTATAGTACCAGTCCCTCTACATCTTATAAGCACATCTTATTTGTAAGAAAAAAACTGGAAAGTGAGTCAAGTATATCACAAATTATGTTAGAAATTATCTCTAATTTAAAAAAAAAAAGGAAAACCCTATAATAGACATCTGCACAAATGACCTTTGTCCTATTATTTTATCCTTTGGAATACTTTTCAAGATTTCTTCTGGCCTTCTCACCTTCCTTTGTTCCTCATACCCTTTCAAAATCATTGCCTCTCTGTCCCTGCAGCTCTCTCCGTTTGGAAGTAGTCTTGTGGACTGTCAATCATTATTTCAAAATGTTTTGTATCAAGGGCCTGAATGGCCTTCTAATATCCCTTAAATATATATTTCCATAAAACAGACAATAGAGGATCTGGTACTGTGTCCTAGCAAGAAAAGCTGCTGCCTGCATTGCCGGCATCCCATACGGGTGCTGCTTTGAGTCTCGACTGCTCCATTTCTGATCCAGCTCTCTTCTAAGGTCTGGGGAAGCAGTAGAAGATGGTCCAAGTCCTTGGGCCCCTCCACCCATGTGGGATAACTGGAAGAATCTCCTGGCTCTTGGCTTCAGTTTGGCATAGCTTCAGCCATTGCAGCCTACTGGGGAGTAAAACAGAAGATGGAAGGTCTTTCTCCCTCCCTCTCTCTCTCTGCCTCTGCTTCTCTCTAACTCTTCCTTTCAAATAAAAATAATAATAATAAAAATACAGTAGAGCATACTGGGAAATCCATTGCCTGTAATGCTGGTATTCCATATTGTGCATGAGCTCATGTCCCACCTGCTCTACTTCTGATCCAGCTCCTTCATGTGCCTAGGAAAGCTGCAAAGGATGGTGCCTGTGCTCCTACTCCCACATGGGAAATGTGGAAGAAGATACTGGCTCCTGACTTTAATCCAGTCCAACCCCAGTTGTTGCGGCCACTAGGGGTGTGAAACAGTGGATAAATGATTTATGTCTCTCTCTTTATAACTCTGCCTTTCACATAAATATTTTTAATTTTTAAAAAAATTTAACAAATAGCCCTAAATATCCTGACTTATCTTGACATGTACAGGAGCCAAGAAAGTTGCAGCTGACTTTATGTGGTGCCTCCTCAATCTGTTCTATAAGAAAAAAATATTTGTTTCTTTTGCTATCCAAGCACTCAAATCCAAAAGAAATAATACTACCCAGTACAGCTCTGTTTAAGGCTGCTCCTGCACTGAAGAAAAGTAAAGGAGCAAGGGGCCCCAACTCTGTGGCAGGGTGGCAGTCCCCTCCTCACTCTGCATCTGAGTTTCTGGTCAGAGATGGAGACAAAGGCAACTCCAGATACTGCAGTGGTACACAAACAGCCTCAATCACAGACACACCTTGTGTGTGTGCAACAGAAGGAGAGCATGGAGCACTATGTAAGAGAGGAATACATTGAACAAAAGAAGGAAAGGATGTGAATGGACATAGCTAAGAATTTCCCCACTCTGCTGATCATGATCTCAAGGATGTCCAGGCCAGAATTCCATTTCGCTTTGGAAAACCCACTCCATGAAGTTTTCTCCACCTAGGTGTATTCTTCTGTGAGGAATCTGTCTTCCTGTGAGATGGCACCACCACAGACTGAAAACCAGTCAAAAAGCAGAGTGATGGCTTTAATTCTCAGAGGTGAATGGACAACCACATCTATGAATTCTGCCTTGAAAAATAAGCTTCCTTCTGCTCTAGGAATCTGATGTAGGTTTGGGCTAAAATGAGAAACACAGAGACCAGTTGGGTCTGTTAGGTGAGAAGAAAGGAAGCTTGATTTCCAGTTGTTACTTTGTAGCATGTTAGTTTTGAGAGGATTTCATTTTCCACTTCTACTTGAAGAAATGGAAAGGTAGAACCAGTGCCAGCCTAACACACGGCAGCTTTAGCCACTGATGACATCACAGCTTGCTGCCCAAAAGTGACAGCCAAAATAACTCAACAAACGAGAACCAAAATAAAACAGAAGAGTCTAACATAATACCAACAGTTGTTCAGCAGATATCACCAAGATCTTGACAGACAAGTCATCAGAAGGATAAAGGGTGGGGCTGGCTTTGTGGCACAGTGGATTAAGCCACCACCAAATAAAATGCTGGGATCCAATGTGTGTCCACCCTTTAAAGATGATTTACTTATTTGAAAGTCAGTTTTGGGGGCCAGTGCTGTGGCACAGCTGGTTGAGGCCCTGGCCTGCATCCCATATGGTCCCTGGTCCAGGTCTTGGCTGCTCCACATCCAATCCAGCTCCCTGCTAATGTGCTTTGGAAAGTGGCACAGTATGGCCCAAGTCCTTGGTACCTTATATCCACATGGGAGACCTGGAAGAAGCTACTGGCTCTTGACTTCATAATAGCTCATATCTGGCCACTGTGGCCATTTGGGGAGTGAGCCAGCAGATTGAAGACCTCTATCTGTCTCTACCTTTGTCAGTAACTCTGTCAATTAAATAAAATAAATCTTTAAAAAATCAGAGGTATGGAGAGGACAGTCAGATGGGGTGGCATTGTGGATTAGCATAAAGCTGCTGCCTGCAATGCTGGCATCTCATAGAGGCACCAGTTCATGTCTTGGCTGCTCCAATTCTGATCCAGCTCTCTGCTAGTGGCCTTGGAAAAGAAGATGGTCTGATACTTGGGTCCCTGCCACCCATGTGGGAGACCTGGATGAAGCTCTTGGTGCCTGACTTGGGCCTGGCCCAGTCCTGGTCATTGCAGCCATCTAGGGAGTAGACCAGCATATTGAAAATCTCTTCTTATTTTCTCCCTTCCTCAATCTCTGCCTTGCAAATAAATAAATAAAAGCTAAAAAGGAGAGATCTTCCATCTGAGATGGCTGCAATGGCCAGGGCTGAAGCACACAGAAACCAGGAGCCAGGCACTTCATCTGGGTCTCCCACATGGGTTACAATGGCCCAAACACTTGAGTCATCCTCTATTGCTTTTCTCGGGCCATTAGCAGGGAGCTCGATTAGAAGTGGAGCAAATGGGACATGAACAGCTGCCCATATGGGAAGCTGGCATTGCAGATGGTGGCCTTCCCCATTGTGCCAAAATGCCAGCCTCATGAGTGCCAGTTTGAGTCACAGCTGCTCCACTTCTGATCCAGCTCCCTGCTAATGCAACTGAGGAAGCAGAAACAGATGGCACAAGTACTTGGGTCCTTGCACCAACATGGGACACTTGGTTGGACTTCCAGACTGGGCCAGCATTATTCATTGCAGTCTCTTGAGTGAACCAGCAGACACAAGATCCCCATCCTTCTGTCTCTGCCTCTTTCTCTGTAACACTGCCTTTAAAATAAAATTTTTCAATCTTAAAACAAATAAAGAGAAAGGGTGAGACAGTAGCCACAGTAAAGTAACAGAGCAAAGCTACAATTGTGCTGTCCCTCAGCAGCCTTCTGCCTTAAGTGGGAAGTCTCTGGCTTGTAGACACTGACATAAAAGACACATTCACAACATATTTCAAAACAAAAGATGAGAGGTTTACAAGGCATATTGATTTTATGATGACTTTCATTCAAAAGGTACACTGGGTTTAGATATAAGTCTTTTGTGCAGCCAAGTTAACCCAGTGTCTAATTCAAAGAGACGTACTGAGGAAGATGTGCTGCCAGGGGAGAGAGTTGCAATGTTCCATTGTTCTTCTAGTATCATAAAGATAATGAAAAGGGCTACTCATGTCCATGGTTATAAGGAGGATAGAAGCACAAAAATTTCAGAAGGGGGGAGCAAATTTCAAATATAGTTATTTTAAGAAAATAAAATGAAGTAAATTTCAGAATATAATGTTAAGTAGAAAAACACTATCAGTTCATCAGTTCTCACAGGGATCCAGGAAAACTGCCCTGCCTACCCATAGACCAAATGTTTCAAAACACATTTTCTGATTAAATTCATTCAGAAGATTGCAGGACTCAGCACTCTGTCTCCAAGTGCCAAATGGAGGTTTAGTTTCCACTATGGGCAGATGTAGCCCATCCAAACACTCAGAACATGAGAAAAACTTTTCCATAAGAATGAACATGAGGCCGGCGCCTCGGCTCACTAGGCTAATCCTCCGCTTAGCGGCGCCGGCACACCGGGTTCTAGTCCCGGTTGGGGCGCCGGATTCTGTCCCGGTTGCCCCTCTTCCAGGCCAGCTCTCTGCTGTGGCCAGGGAGTGCAGTGGAGGATGGCCCAGGTGCTTGGGCCCTGCACCCCATGGGAGACCAGGAAAAGCACCTGGCTCCTGGCTCCTGCCATCGGATCAGCGCGGTGCGCGGGCCGCAGCGCGCCGGCCGCGGCAGCCATTGGAGGGTGAACCAACGGCAAAGGAAGACCTTTCTCTCTGTCTCTCTCTCTCACTGTCCACTCTGCCTGTCAAAAAAAAAAAAAAAAAGAATGAACATGAAATATGCAGTCACACAGAATAACTGTACTTAGTGCTCAAGGTGAACCCCAGGATAAGCACCCAGAAAACCTGTTAGGTCTTGGGACCAGCACCATGGTGGAGCATGCAAAAATTTATTTATTTAAAAGGCAGAGTTACAGAGAGGCAGAGGCACAGAGAGAGATCTTCCATGCACTGATTCACTCCCCAAATGGCTACAATGGCCAGAGCTGGATCTATCCAAAGACAGGAACCAGAAGCTTCTGTCAGGTCTCCCATGCAGGTGCAGAACCCAAGAACTTGGGCCATCTTCCACTGCTTTCCCAGGCCATGGCAGAAAGCTGGATCTCTAACCAGCACCCATATGGGATGTCAGCACTGTCAGTGGTGGCCTCACCTGCCACACCAAAGTGCCAGTCCCCAAATTAAATCTATCTTAAAAAGCATTTTAAATGAGGGATGGGAGTTTGTTTATCAAAGCAAGGATAACATAACTACTAATACTTATTAACTTCAAAAATATAGAAATTCAATGAAACTCAAATATAACCAAAATCATCAACTACTACAAATTATTATCTTTATATTGAGAGTCATATTATAAAAAATTTAACCCCTCCCCCTATTTTGAAAAAATGCATATGGGGCTGGTGTAGTAGGTTAAGCAGCCCCTTGCAGGGCCATCACTGCACATGGGCACTGGTCCAAGACCTGGCTGCTCCATTTCCAATCTAGTTCCATGTTAATTCACCTGGGAAAGCAGAGGATGATTGCTCACATGTTTGGGCCTCTGCAATCAAGTATGAAAACCAGAAGAAGCTCCTAGCTCCTGGGTTCACCTGGCCAAGCTCAAGCCATTGTGACTATTTGAGGAATGAACCAATGGATGGAAGACCTCTCTCTGTCTTTCCATCTCTCTGTAAATCTGCCTATCAAGTAAATAAAATTAATCTTAAAAAAAAAACCTAAACAAAGTATTTTGGTTATTCCCTCATACAAAGAAAGCTCAGATAAACTGTAGATGAATCCTCCTGGCTTGATGCAATTCAGGAGGAGGATTGCCTTCTGCCACCCTGTGGTAGACATCAGTGAAAGTTATTAATGGGAAGATGAATAGACACCATCAGACTGCTTCCTTAAAGACATCACTGCTATATTACCAGATTATGTCTCTCATATGAAACATGTCTCTCCTAAAAATTTTAAAGAACTTGCCAGAAACTTATAGCGGAGCAGGGAATGATGTGCCAAGAACAGTCAGTCTGAGTAGTCTAGGAATCCTGTTGTTGGCTGTTGTCAAGTTCGTATGAATATACACACAACATAGTTACTGAGAAAGTGTCTTACAGTTGTTTCCTGGGTGTGAAGCAGCTCTTTTCAGCAGAAACACATAACTGCTTGTCCACTCACAAGCACTTTAATAGAGAGTACATGGGAAAAAAGGTCAAAAACACACTGGGTTTGACAGGAAGAATGCTGTTACCCTAGCAACCTCTATCCAGGATTCACTTCCTATTTTTACTTCCTAGATAACCTTACTATGATGCTAAATGAGTTTCACAGATTAGTAATCTGGTGACAACAGGATTCTAACAGAACCTATGAATCACTCAGTTAATCAAGTGAAAACTTCATTATACTGAAAGTCTACAGCAATAGTTTTTAGGGCCACATCTCTCTTTTCTTAAAAAGATGTTTTATTAATTTATTTGAGAGGTAGAGTTACAGATACTGAGAGGGATAGATAGAGAGAAAGGCCTTCCTTCTGCTGGTTCACCCCCAGATGGCCAAAATGGCCAGAAGAGCTTAACTGCTTTAAAGCCAGGAGCCAGGAGCTTCTTCTGGGTCTCCCATATGGGTGCAGAGGCTAAGCACATGGGTCATCTATTGCCTTCCCAGGCCATTGTAGAGAGCTGGGTCAGAGGAGAAGCAACTGAGACTCAAACCAGTGCCCATATGGGATGCTGGCTCCACAGGCAGAGGATTAACCTACTATGCCACAGTGCTAGCCCAAAGCCACATCTTTTACCCTACCATGTGGGCATCTCTTTCTTCCTTACCCTCCTCACATTAATACCTTGAACGAAGGCTTCCACAGACCACAGTAATTATAAAAATCTATCACTAATATCCTCCAATGTTGCAAGTGTCATGGGGTTAAACACAGAACCCAGAATAAAAAAAATAACTTGAAGCTGGTACTGTAGCCAATCAGGTAAAACCATATGGGTGCCAGTTTGAGACCTGGCTGCTCCACTTCTGATCCAGCTCTCTGCTATGGCCTGGGAAAGCAGTGGAAGATGGCTCAAGTGCTTGATCCCCTGTACCTGTGTGGGAGACCTGGAAGAAGCTCTTGGCTCCTGACTTCAGATCCAAGCAGTTCTGGCCATTATGACTTTTCTGTATTTATGTTTTCGTAGCTCTCCACTTTATGAAAACCCATATTAATGTAGCTCATTATTGACTCATGCGATAGACTTGCATTAATTTCAGTTCACTTTTCACTTTGCAAAGGGATTAGCAGCAGGTAATAATGGTTGACATCCCTAATAACATAACAAGGGTTGAAGACAGAAGTTGAAAAGCAGGAAAATAAATCAGCTACATTTCCATGGCCTCAAGCTCCAGATTGAAAGAGTCTGTTAATTATACACGGAAGAGAGATCAATCCACAAAGCTACTGCACAACCTTCACGGGCTGCTGGGAAAGTCAGCCAGACACATAGCAGCCCAGCTGTCAAATGTGTCTTTGGGGTCCAGCATGGGGGCCAGGAGCCAGATCCTACTTTGTTTTTTTTTTTTTTTTAATTTTCAATTATCTTTATATACAGAAGATCAATTTAGCATATATTAAGTAAAGATTTCCACAGTTTACACCCACACAGAAACACAAAGTGTAAAATACTATTTGAGTACTAGTTATAGCATTAATTAAACACCTAAGAGTAATTGTGTATTAATTACAGAGTTCAACCAATAGTTTTAAGTATAACATAAAAAATACTAAAAGGGTAAAGTATTAAGTTCTTTTTTTCTTTTTTTTTGTTTGTTATATAGTTTTTTTTTTATTTAATAAATGTGAATTTACAAAGTGCAACTTGTGTATTGTTGTGGCTTCCCCCCCAAACCTCCCTCCCTCCCATGGCCCTCCCCTCTCCCACTCCCTCTCCCATCCTGACATTCGAGTTTCATTTTCAATTACCTTCATATACTGAAGATCAACTTAGCATATACTAAGCAAGGCCAAATCCTACTTTGAAGGCCACCGAGCCCTGCTCAGCTGGAACTATGATGGGATATAGCAGGAGGCCCACCTGGAAGGCATTCTTTGACCCACCCTAAGTGAGAACAGGGCTGATTTAAATATAGAGAATGGGACTCCTTCCTTCAGAGTGCTCTCAACTGCCCTGCTTGTGCCGTTCCTCCTCCAGTGTACTTTAAGGAGAATTTGAGCGAGGCAGCCCGTGGGACTGGCTGAGGGTCGGGAGACTGGGAAGTGGTGGTGGGAGACACAACACCTGGGCTCCAGCCTTGACTCTAGCGGAGAAGCTCCCAGGATCACTGAGAAGCAAGTAATAGAGGTCTGGGAGCCGCCACCCACCATTGCACCCTCCCCTCTCCCACACACGCATAGATGCCCCTTCCTGTTATCCATACTTGCCGTGGAAAATCTCAGGAGCACGTCCCCTTTCTTCAGGACACCTGGAGAGCAAAGCGGAGAGTGTGGGACAGGAGAAGTCGCTGGAACTTGGGGCCCACGGTGGCAGATGCAGAGGCACAGAAGCAGCGGGCGGCAGGTCTGGGGTGTGTGCTCCCGAACCGCCTGCAATTGCACTTGCAGAGCAAGACTCCCCAGGGAATGTGGGAGAAGGAGCAGCACGGCCTCTCAGAGACCTCTCTGATCGGTAAATGAACTTCTTTTCCCAGCCCCGAGCCACAGGGAAAGGCACGCATGCGCACGTTCTCCCACATGCACATGCACAGGCATTCAGAGCAGGAAATGTTAGAGCACCGGGTGACTCTGGGAAATGGAGTCCAGGCCAGGGCATTCCTAGATAGACTTACTGGCCCTCTCCTAGGGCTTCAGTGAGGGGTGGGTGGAGACAGTCTGGGAACCAGAGAGCATTTGCTTTTGTTTACATCCCTCCTTCCCTTCCTTCCCACCCCAGATCTCAAGGGTCAGCTGCTGTTCTTCCTTTCTTGAACAAAATCTTAAGAAGTGACAGCTACTGCTGCTGAGTCCCAAATCCGGTTCCCTCACACACTGTTTCCCTCAGAAAAATCCCCCTGCTGCTTTATTCCTGGACAGCTTCTCTCAAGTAATGAATGACAAGGATTTCAATGTAACTCTTAGCACAGGTGTACACGGCATAGTTTAACATCTAGATTTGAGGATACGATTTTTATTTGTGTCTTGTTGATGTTTGTTGTTCTTTTCAAAGCATTTTACACCACCCTCTAATTCACCAAGTACAAAAACAAAACAAAACAAAACAAAACAAAACAAAACATCAGAAGAACTGGATACAGGACTAACATTGCCAAGCATCTTCTAGGGGCCAGATTAACAAAGTAAATGCCTTACTTTGTATCATTTATACCTTAGATTAATTCTGGAGGCAGTATTATAAATTTACAAAGAGAAAGCTGAGGTGTAAAGAGTTTAGAATTGAATTTGCCCATGCAAATTTGGTTAAAAAGTCTAGGTTAAAGGCCAACCAAAGTCAAATATTGGTTTAAGAAATCTTTCACGGCCAGCACTGTGGCATAGTAAGCTAAGCCTCTGCCTTCAGCACCAGCATTCTATATGAGTGCTGGTTCAAGTCCCTGCTGTTCCACTTCCAATCCAGCTTTCTGCTCTAGCCTGGAAAAGCAGTAGAAGATGGCCCAAATGCCTGGGACCCTGCATCCACATTGGAGACCCAGAACTTCCTGGCTTCTGGCTTTGGATCAGCTTAACTATGGCCATTGCAGCCATTTGGGGAGTGAACCAGTGGATGGAAGACTTCTCTCTCTCTCTGCCTCTGTTTCTCTGTAAATCTGCCTTTCAAATAAAAAAAAATCTTCTTTAAAAAAGGAAATATTCCTTTTATCTTGGGGTTCAGTTTCTAAAACCCCAGGTTTCTCATCTCTAAAATAAAAAGTGAGGGAGAGGAAGAGTATCTGCAATGCTAATCTTCACTGTAGAGAAACACATAAGATTATAACTTACCTAAAAAAAAAAAAGAGATTCAAATTTGCTATTGCTGTATGGTTATTTTTCTCATTTTTTAAACTTTTATTTAATGAATATAAATTTCCAAAGTACAGCTTATGGATTACAATGGCTTTTTCACCCCCATAACTTCCCTCCCAACTGCAACCCTCCCCTCTCCTGCTCCCTCGCCCATTCCATTCACATCAAGATTCATTTTCAATTCTCTTTATATACAGAAGATCAATTTAGCATATATTAAGTAAAGCTTTCAACAGTTGCACCCACACAGAAACACAAAGTGAAATATACTGTTTCAGTACTAGTTATAGCATTAAATCACAATGTACAGCACATTAAGGACAGAGATCCTACATGAGGAGTAAGTTCACAGTAAATCCTGTTGTTGACTTAACAAATTGACACTCTTGTTTATTGCCTCAGTAATCACCCTAGGCTCTTGTTGTGAGTTGCCAAGGCTATGGAAGCCTTTTCAGTTCACCGACTCTGATCATATTTAGACAAGGCCATAGTCAAAGTAGAGTTCTCTCCTCCCTTCAGAGAAAGGTACCTCCTTATTTGATGACCTGTTCTTTCCACTGGGTTCTCACTTGCAGAGATCTTTCATTTAGGTCATTTCATTTTTTTTTTTTTTTGCCACAGTGTCTTGGCTTTCCATGCCTGTATTTTTCTCATGTTTAATATCAACATAGCATATAAATATTATGCATTTTAGGTATATGTGTGGTGTGTGATTTTTAAGATTTTAAGTAGGAATGTAAATGGAAGCAGGATGACAAGGTGTTCTGTTTGTGATTACTTCTGTCAATTATAATTCATGGGATTAGAATTGCAGGATTAGAAATGCTTAAATGTATCCATTTATTTCACAATAATGTTTATTATATCAGGTAATATTCTTTGTATAGACTGCTTTTTCTAGCCAGACTGAAAATTCAGGATGGCAAGAAACACGTTTGCTTTGACATTAAAACTCAGCATCTTGATAGAGTTATTCTTATAGTTGAATAACTCAATGAGGATATAAAAAATAAACAAATACAATTTCTGATCACCAAGAACTACTTACTTGAAGAGACAGTGAAATATATATCTATTTGATAACTGCCACAATTAGATGAATGTATAATTTGTTGCTCAGAGACAACTTTGATAATAAAAGAGACATATTAATAATGACACAGGTTGAAATGTATAAACAGAAACCATCCAGGGCCAAGCAGGTTAAATGTTCACCCTAGCTTTGTAAGGCATTCCATTCATTATTTAGTAAACATTTACTGAGCATTATTTTGTGTGGTGTGTTGAAATAACTACCAGCCACATGACTTTCCTGGATATTGGAATAAGAGATCTGAGCAATCTGAAAAAGGCTGAGATGAACTAAGGGGCTTTTGACACAAAGGTAAGAAAAACAAAAAGCAGAGAGGTCAGTTAAAAAGTTTATCAAAGGTAATTTAGTAGGATTTGAACTAAGGTATGGTGCTAGTGGAAATGAATAAGAGGCAACATATTACAAGGAGATCTAAAATGCAGAAAAACAGGATTTCAATGGTAAATGATGGCAGGAGGGAACTCATGTGTAAATCTTCATTTGGATTTTATTAATTAATAGGCAAGGAGTTCTCAGTACATTAGTGTTCATCGGTAATAAAAGACTACCTCCAACAGACTTATAAACTTCCCCTAAATCCAGGACACAATTTCATGGGTAGCTACTATCTATAAGCCTTATGCTGATCATCAAGCCAATATTTTTAACTGCTACAATATACAATGGTCCTCTTTATGAAGCAGTTGCTTAGAAACTAGAAGGCATAATCAGTGTCTATAAGAATGATCTAAATAAAAAGTTAAATTCAGGGGCTGGCACTGTGGCACAGTAGGTTAACACCCTGGCCTGAAGTTCTGGCATCCCATTTGGGCACCTGTTTGAGACCCAGCTGCTCCACTTTCCATCCAGCTTTCTTCTGTGGCCTTGGAAAACAGTAGAGGATAGCCTGAGTCCGTGGGCCCCTGCACGCACATGGGAGACCTGGAGGAAGCTCCTGGCTGCTGGCTTCGGATTGACACAGTTCCAGCCATTGCAGCCAACTGGGAATGAACCAACAGATGGAGGACCTTTCCCTCTCTTTCTTCCTCTCCTTCTCTCTCTGTGTAACTATTTCAAATAAGTAAATAAATAAATATTTAAAAAAATAATTTCCTGGAATAACCAAAATGCACATTATAAAGTCCAAGTAAGGTGTCTAGCCACTAGCTCACTATCATGACTCATAAAAACTCACTCTGTCTTGGCTACTCTGATATGAGTGGATGGACATAAAGCAGAAAAGAAAGCAATAGGTTTGAGCAGTGAATAAATGGAAAGGGCTCCAACAACAATGCTGCAGAGCTCTGTGGCTCCTAACTGAATGTAATATGCAGGCAGGCATCTCCTTAATTTCTGCCATGTCCTCAGTTGTCATAGGACCATAGAGCTGAGCACAACAATCAGAGCTTTCAAGTCCAACATCCACAATTCACTTAGTGATAGTGGAGCACTGTAGCTTCACTTCATGAGGACAACTAAACCTCCACACTTGATATGTCATTTTGTTTGGAGCCTCTGGTACTGGAGAGTGTATAGGGTCAGAGGGAGTAGAGGAGCATGGTGTGTAAGTCTCATGGTGGTGGTAGCTGTGCCAAGGAAGGAGTGGAGGAGGAGAAGAGCAAGAGCCCCTAGCACTGTGGGAATGAGGAGCAGAGGGTGAATGGAGACAGGATGACTTATCTGCATTATGCCTGGTATTCTCCTGGGTATAACTGATGCAACACAAATAATGTGAATATCATGATTACCCTAAAGGCAATTTCAGTCCTGGTGGACAGATGACAAGGACATAGATAATTAAAAACAATGTGACAAAAGTTGTAGGTGTACAATATAATCACCTACATCATTTTGGATGCCATGTCCATCAGACAGGAGCCATAAGGTTAAATTAAGCTCTCAGGGCTGGCATTCTGGTGTAAAGGGTAAAGCCACTCCCAGCAGTGCCAGCATCCCATATGGGCACAAGTTCAATTCCCAGCTGCTCCGTTTCTGATTCAGCTCTCTTCTGTGGCCTGGGAAGGCAGATGGTACTAGTCCTTGAGCCCCTGCACCTTCATGGGAAGACCTGGAGGAATCTCCTGGCTCCTGGCTTCTGAGCAGTGCAGCTCCAGCCATTGCAGCCAAGTGGAGAGTGAACCAGTGTGTGGAATACCTCTTTCTCTCTCTGCCTCTTCTTCTGTCTCTGTGTAACTCTGACTTTCAAACAAATAAATAAATCTTTTTTTTAAAAAGGGCCAGATCTCAGAGGCAGCAGAGCCCAGAAATGACAGAATTGTATAAAATGAAAATAGGCAGATGGCAGGTAGAAGCTTGGTAACTGAAGCTGGGATCAGAACACGGATCTTGACTGGCAGGCTGTCAAACCAATAATTAACCTGGACAAGGCTGGGATCTCCCAACTTCTATCCTAGTGCTCATGTCTTTGCAGAGGCATAACCAAGAAAGAGAAAATCATCTCTGGCCTTGGATGAGGGGACTGTGGGAGCTCCCCACATTTGAAGCCAGAATCTTTTTAACCCTGAGATTCCCTCTTTCATAGGAAGGCTTTTCTGGCCTTGTCTTAGCATAAACCTCTCATGACACCAGACCTCCCATAGACCCACATCACAGGGCACATGATAATGAATGGCTGAATGAACAGAATCTTGAGGTATCATGTAAATGGAAGACTCATGAATCTATTCTCACCTTATGGGTGTACTTGAAGGTGAGAAAACTGAGGCAGGGGACTTTGGTCATGCTCAACCATAGAGTACTCCTTACAAAAAAAAAATCCTATTCACACTTCAGAAGTGCCCAGCCACCCACCTCCTGAGTACATGCTCTTGGAAAAGTGGGAAATCCCCAAAGACCAGAATTGGTAAGGCACTATCTTGACAGTGTAGAAAGCATTTGGGGAGGAAAAGCCCTGCCCCACTAGAGCCCATTGGTCAAAGGATATAGCAGAAGATTTAGAGGCTTGATGCATCACACATCTGCCCACAGAGTAGGATGATCACAGAAGACCTGAAGACGTTTTGTGAGTTGTGGCCTCATGGTATTGGCTGCAGCCACACATCAGCCCAGTTCACACATCAGGGATGACTAGTGGGCAGTGGTTTGAGCTAATCCTGCCTCTACCTGGCCAGCACTGCAGTATGCATGCAGTGAGTCTGCTCCTGGAGTGCCTGATGAGGCCAAGGAATGTGTATAGACCTACAGTCAGAGGAAGTATGAAGCACTGGCCTCAAGGTTGGAAAGTTGCCATGGCAACAATATTTTCAGAAGATGATGTGGCAGGGATAGCCCTGCAAGGCAGGAAGGACTCCGGACTACATGTCCTTCCCCTTATGCTCCTCTGAACTTAGATGAGCCTGAGTTGAGTGCAACAACCTGGGTGGGTGATGCTGAGACCACCAGATGAGATTCTGGTTAATGTATGCAGGTTGTGGGTCATAATGACAATTGTATGTGCAATGTTGGGTGCTGTCCCATGTGTTCACCCACATGCCTGATATGAATGAGGGTTGGACAGAGGGAGAGTGGGCCATGGGATTTTCAAGAAGGATGTGTGAGCAAGTGAAGCAGGCTGATTTCTTACCTGGGGCTACTAGAGAAGGGGAAGGGAGGTTTGCAGGCTTGAAAATGAGCAAAGAGATAGGAAATACTACATATCCTTTGCCCCTTCCCCAAGATGCACACCCAAGGTTAGCAATTGCCCTCCTCTTAAATCTGAATTGGTGCCAGTAATGATGTTAGAACTTGTGAATAAAGGGCCTAATGTGGCTAATATTCTGCTTGTCTTTCCTACAAATGGCCCAACAAATGATATTTTCTTAAAACAAATATAGGCATGCATATAACTTGAGACTTGACTGAGAGTTCTTGCAAAATATAAGTACTCCTTGCTGACTTGAAAGATGCTAAATGTGTGGCTCCATATTAGGGATTTGGAGCTTTGTCATTAGAGCTGGATTTTGCCTTTGGTGGTGCACATCATTTTCTCTACTAGGTCTCTGACAACTCCTATGATATTTACCCTTGCTAGACATTTCCTCAGGTTTCCAGCTGAAAGGCAGCCAAACATGAATCCCATTATCTAAAGGCTGACATCTGTGGTCTCTTTGTTTGAGACCGTCAGCTGTCAGGCTGGAAGAGCAACGGCATCACTCAACAAGAAGCACCGGAGACAGGTCTGATGGGCATGTCTGTTTATTAGCAATCAGGCACAGATTTTTATAGGGTAAGTGGGGAAGAAAAATCCTTGGGTGGTAACAGGAATTCTATAGGGAAGAAGGAGCAGCATGCAAAAAGACTTCTAACTAATTGACTTATAGGTCACATAGGACACATAGGCCCCTGGGCTCCTTTGTGCAACCAGCCCACATCTGGGAGTTGCTTCTCAGCTCTCTGTTTATGAACCACAAAAGCACAGCCACAAGGATTCCAACAGGAAGGGAGGATGGAGGAAATGGGTCTGGAGCTCCTGCCACTTGCCAGCAGCCAGGCTGTGGGGTCCCTCTAGGGAGGCATGGCACACCATGCCCTCTCAACCTCCCACATGGGCAGGGCAAGCAGTCCCATGGGATCACCCACAGAAATCTATTTGAACTGAGAAAGATTGTGATGGCTAAATTTTTATTATAGAATTTATATCAGAAATTTGCCATCAAAGTATCCTTCATTCTGGATTTATCATACACAGTGATGGAGGAAGGAAAAAAATCTTACATCCATGTTGACCTCTCACCTACACAACAAGCAGGCCCCTGTTTCTCTGTCTTGCTAATACAGCCTCTCCTCCCCACTCCTGCCTTGACCAGCCTTGCCCTGCCTCAACTTTTGGACACAACACTATGTGAAAACTCTGCTATCAGCCTGAGATCTCCACTCCTCCCAAGCTGTCTCCCGCTATCTCAGCACTCAGCCTCAGAGTCCAGCCTCAGCCCAAACCCCTCCCAGCTCACACTGTGACCTCAAAGGACCTTTAAATCTAGCCCAAGCTCTTCTCTATCTCAGCAGCCCTGCTTTAGCTCAGACCTCCAAGCTCCTTCCCACCACTTTGTGCTATATAAAGCATCAGTCTGTAAGACAGGGAGTTCTCTCTTTGCTGTGTTTGCTGGGAACTCTCTGCCATGCATTCACCTTGGAGTGAATCAACCTTCTGAATAAACCTGGTCTGCCTGTGGCTCCATGCCCTGTCTCCTCTTTCTTGGCACACAGCTTCTCTTGTTTTGTGGACTTGTGTATGGAGATTAAGTATATTACCTCAATTCCTGACCATTTCAAAACCAATTTATAAACATGGACTTGGAATGTGGCTCCACTAAAGTGTGTCTGTGATCTTAGAAATTCTTTTGGCTGCTTTTATTGGAAGGTGAGTGTCAGGAAGTGAACTGATAGAAAGGAATTGATAAGATTTCCTTTGAATTCTGTGGTGCTTCCCTGAAACTTGGAACACTTTGGTGATTTAAGACCTTCAGATTAAAAGCTCATTAACAATTCTTGTTCAAAGATGCTAAAAATAATCAGCTACCTAGATCATGGACCTTGGATAAATGTTCTCCCTCCAACTTGAAGTTTTGAAACAGGACTTATAGTGTTTTAAGATTGATGTTTTCAGGAGGAAAATACAAAGAACTACCCTTTTTTTTTTTTGACTTAGCTGAACTTAGTTATGAGAAGGAAGGGGAATGTGGAACCCAGTGGGAGGCCTGACCTATTAATGGCTGCTCCTATGATTTCCTAAAGCTTTTATATGTGAGTAAATCAAGTGAGAAAATATAGTGTGCAAGCAAAAGGACTCTGAAAATCAATATGTTGTCCATAATAGAGACTAGGGTACATGAGGAGTCTTCAAAAATTCCATTAAAAATGTGTGTCAGGGAAAAACTAGGTATAAATTTTAATTGTAATAAAATTAACTTACCTTTTAATTCCATTTTTTTAAAGATTTTATTTATTTACAGACAGTGAGAGGGAGAGACAGAGAGAAAGGCCTTCCCTCTGTTGGTTCACTCACCAAATGGCCAGAACAGCTGGAGCTGCACCAATCTGAAGCCAGGAACCAGGGGTTTCTTCCTGGTCTCCCATATGGGTGCAGGGGACCAAGGACTTGGGCCATCTTCTACTTCTTTCCCAGGCCACAGCAGAGAGCTAGATTCAAAGAGGAGCAGCCAGGACTAGAACTGGTGCCCATATGGGATGCGGGCACTGCGGGCGGAGGATTAGCCTACTGTGCCACTGCGCTGGCTTTTTAATTCCATTTTTCTTGTGTATTTTTAAAAGTCTCCTTGGATATAGTTTGCCCTATGTGTGGTCTAGAGCACTCTAGGGAGGAATATGGGAGATACTGATCTCTCTGCAACTGCATGATGTGTTGATTGGGCTTATAAACTCAGAGTATGGGAACTCAAGTGTGGCCCATTGGAAATAGCCTGTTAGGACATAGTAGTAACAGTGGTTAACTAGTATTTATTAAGTCATTATATGCAAGACATGGTTATTAGTATTTTAAATGTGTTGTCCCATTTCATTTTTGCTTAAGCACTAGATATAAATATTGTCATCATTTTCCAGGTGAAGAGGAACAGAGATTACCCAACATGCTATTGCTAAGCATGACAAAGTCAGCATTCAAACCTGTAAGCATTTCTTAATGATGATGGTTACTTTTTATTTGGATTTGTCAGTCCAGTTGATTGTATATATTGTGTATATATATATATATATATACACACTGTCTACAGATTTCAAAATGTTTTTCTTTAAAAAGATTTAATTATTTTATTTGAAAGGCAGAGAAAAAGAAAGAGAGAGAGAGAGTGAGAGAAGTCTTCCATCCACTGGTTCACTCCCCAAATGGCTGCAATGGCCAGAGGTGGGCGGATCCAAAATCAGGGGTTTCTTCTGTACCTCCCACTTGGGGTAAGATATTCAAGAACTTGAGTCACCCTCCACTGTTTTCCCAGGCACATCAGCAGGGAGCTGAATCATAAATTGAGCAGCTGGGACTCCCACCAGAGCCCATAGGGTTGCTGGAGCTGCTGGCGATGGCTTTACTTGCTATGCCAGAGTGCTAGCCCAAGGTTAAGACTTCCAAAAGGTCTTATATATGACCTAAGTTGATGGGAGTAGAGAAGAGTTTGAGGCACCAAAGGACTTTGCATCACACCTTGAATGAAAAATCTGAGAATATTAGTATCTCCCATCTCAGCCAGCCTTCAGAAGAGGGTGATGTAAAGAGTTATTTTGAATTCTGTTTTCCAAAGGGATGTTGGCACTTTTGCCTCTCCTAGGGATTCAAGAGTGAAACACAAGGCAACCTTTGCCTATCCAGGCAAAGGGATTTGGCTGTATTTTTGGAATCTGATGATGTAAGATCTCCTAGTTTGGGAAAAAAGTATCTATAATCTTAATATACTGTAATGTTTCTCTCACAGATATAGATTTCAGTCAATGAGTAAACATTAGTGGGTCATGAGACTAAAATCCCACACATACCTATTGCCTATGAACCTGAATCCTCATAATCACTTGATACTTCCATTACAGCATTTACTGCCTCCTGCTTCATAGCAATGGCTTATGTATGGATGTTTCTAGGCTTGAAGTGAGTTTACTCAGTAAAGTGAGTAAACTCAGATAACTATGGAGCTTTGTTATCGTCTCTTGGAGAGGTCCCCATCCATGTTTCTGAAGGTATAACCATATCTGTGTCTCGGTTTGGTCTATCGAGGCCATTTTGCATCTCTCTCTAGGATATGTACTTATTTATTTAATTATTCATCTAAATGCCTATGACATAATGTAGTCCATATTTTAAATACCTGTATCACTAATTTCCTTCCTAGATTTAGGCATCAAGGCTTTCCAGACCTAGGGCAAGATAGTTCACAATTTACCAGGATATGGGCCTGATTAAAGATTATCTTGGGGCTGGTGCTATGGCAAAGCAGGTAAAGCATGCAGTGCTGGCATACCATAGGGGCAACGGTTTGATTCTTGGCTAATCTACTTCTAATCCAGCTTTCTGATGTGGCTTGGAAAAACAGTATAAGATGGTCCAAGTCTTCGGGGCCCTGCACCCATGTGGGAGACATGGAAGAAGTTCCTGTCTCCAGGCTTTGGACCAGCACAGCTCTGGCCATTGCAGCCATCTGCGGAGTGAACCAGCAGATGAAATACCTCTCTCTCTCTTTCTCTCTCTTCCTCTGCCTCTCTTTAATTCTGTATTTCAAATAAATAAAATAAATCTTTTTTAAAAAAGATTATTTCCAGGGACCATCATTGTGGCATAGCAAGTTAAGCCACTGCCTGCAAAATCAGCATCCCACATGGGTGCCAGTTTGAGTCCTGGCTGCCCCAATTCCTATCCAGTTCCCTGCTAATGCACCTGTGAAAGCTGCTGAAGATGGTCCATGTCCTTGCCACTATGTGGGAGTCCTAAAAGAAGCTCCTGGCTCCTGGCTTTGACCTAGCCTAACTCTGGCCTTTGCTGTCATTTAGGGAGTCATCCAGGCCAAATCTAGGAGGCAGGAACTCCATTTGTGTTTCCCATTTGGGTAGCAGAGGCCCAAATATTTGAGTCATATTGTGATGCTTTTCCATGTGCATTTTCAAGGAGCTGTATTGAAAGAAGAGCACATAGGACTCAATGTGGCACTCTCATATGGGATGCTGGCACTGTAGACAGTGGTTTACCTGCTGTGCCACAATGCCAGCCCTTCAGAGGAGACACTTGACCTGATTGTCAGATAATCAATCAGCAAACAGATGGAAGCGTCTGGAGTACTGAACTTATATACATTTGTAACAAAGAAAAAAAACCATTAGGATTATTTAATTTCTTATTGTCACAGTGATGGATTTGAGTAGATCTAGGACCAGTAAAAATGAAATGTAACTTGACCTTAGTAAGTCTCCACAATGCTTTGAACAAAGGTGAGAATGTGACTTTGGGGTCAGACATCTGTTGACTCCCATCGGATCATCTCAGGAAAGAGATGAACAGTTTGAGATCTGATTATGGCAGCTTTAACTTACCTCATTGTTCAGTCTTCATTCAGGTTTGCAGGTAGTGAGGTCCTAATTATATTCAGAGAAAGCTTAGAAGATGAATTGGAGAAGTGTGTCTCAGATAGGATAGCATCCCAATGAAGTCCTTATTAGCCAGGTTTTCATTAGAGCCTGTGTGTTCATTAGATCTGGTCAACAAAGGAAGTGGAGAAATTGGAAATTTTAGAAGAGGAAGAAAAATTATTAGAGGCACAAATAAATGACTTAAAATATTTCTATAGGGGCCGGCGCTGTTGTGGAGTGGGTTAAAGTCCTGACCTGCATGCTGGCATCATTTTGGAGCTGGTACCAATCCCAGATACTCCACTTCCAATCCAGCTTCCTGCTAATGTGCCTGGGAAAGCTGTGGAGGTTGGGCCCCTGCACACTCATGGGATACCAGGAAGAAGCTCCTGGTTTCTGGTTTCAGATCAACTCACCTCTGGCCATTGTGGCCATTTGTGGAGTGAACCAGTAGAAGGAAGACCTGTCTTGCTCACTCTGTCTCTACTTCTCTTTGTTAACTTTGTCTTTCAAATGAATAAAATATATCTTTTTAAAAAATCCTCCTATAAAAAAATTGAATCCAGTTTTAGTGACTGATTTTTTTTTCCCGGGCTACGTAAACTTATGTTGTGGGAGCAATTATTCTAAATAGTATGATGATAACTTCCTTTCCATTTTAATATGGAAAAAAATGAATCTAAATGGGAGCAGAAGGGGCCAGCATCATGGTTAAGCATGTTAACTTGTAACTTTTGATGTTGGCATTCCACAGTGAAGTAGTGATTCAAATCCCAGATGCTCAGAATCTAATCCAGCTCTTTGATAATATAAAAGAGAAATCAGCAGATAATGATTCAAATACTTTGGCCCCAGCTGGCCACATGGGAGACATGGGTGGAGTTCCAGGCTACTGGCCTAGGCCTGGCCAAGACCAAGCTGTGAACCAGGAGATGGAAGACTTTCCTTCTCTGTCTCTCCCTCTGTGTCTCTAATTTTGCCTTTCACTTGAATAAGCAAATCCTTTAAAAAAAGAAAAGAACTTAAAAAACATTTATTTATATGCTCACCCACTCAGTAAGTCAGTTACTGTGTCTACCATATCATAGACAGAATCCTAAGAGAAGCAAAAAACATACATAGAGGATGGATTCCGCCCTATATTCAAGAGGAAGTATAGATATATGTAAATAAGTAAAAACCAAGAAGTATGATTCACCAGTTCCACAAATGAAGTGAATAACCTAAAAAAGGGCATAAAGGGGAAATAGTATATAAGTCTGAGCCTGCTGTTAGTCCATAAAGGCTGGAACAGATAGCAATGAGACTGTGGTTATTTTTCCACTGACAGTTTTCAGAAGAGGGCAAGGGTTCCATTAAAGCTTCAGTGAACCCTGTTTGAACCACTGTGTTTGTGTCAGGTATTGGGTTCCTATCAGTAATAATATATATATTAATATATATATATATTATATAGCTGCATATACATTTTTATATGCTCCTGTTTGGGACATTTAAAAATTATCTTTGTCCATGTAATTCATTTGGAAGTATGAAAAATCAGCACATGTGTAAGTATACCTATAAATAATGAAGCGAACTTATGAGTGTCTTATATGATAAGGTGAATCATCCATTGAGAAATATATGTTTGAATAAACATGTATTTCATAGACTCTCCAGGTATTTTCATTGTATTGTTACCTCCTTTTATACATATTAACAAATATGCACATACATATTTGTGTCTCAGTTACTTCTTAATTTACAGTTGATTATGTGTGAGTTTACTTACCCAAGAAGACTGCTCACTACCACTAAAGTCCTAAATGTTATCTGAAACCCTCCTAGAGCTAAGAGCCAAAGAACTTCTGAAGGGCCTGAATCCTCTGCCTTGAACATGCACAACAATGTATCCTTTGCTTTGAGCATGTACAGCAACATCCCCACAGCACAGCTCAAACGTGGGAATGAAACTCATGGTCAGAAATGTGGGTGACTTATTAAATATGCTCTTCATCCATCTTTCTTGAACAGTGGAGGGGAGGCTAGCACTCTGATTTGACCCATTGATGTTGCTCCATCACAAGTCTTGCTAACCACAAAGATATCTGATCATCCTCCATCTGAAAGCCCTTGAAAAAATGAGCCTATAAGACCCCTTGATCAGGGCCAGAGCTGTGATGTAATGGGTGAAGCTGCTTCCTGCAGTGTTGGCATCCCATATGGGTGCCAGTTTGAGTCCTGGCTGTTCCACTTCTGATACAGCTCTCTGCTGTGGCCTGGGAAGGCAGTGGAGAATGGCCCAAGTCCTTGGGCACCTGTACCCTCATGGGAGATCCAGAAGAAGCTCCTGGCTCCTGGCTTTGGATCAGTGCAGTTTGGGCAATTGCAGCCAACTGGGGAGTGAACCAGCAGATGGAAAACCTCTCTCTCTCTCTCTCTCTCTCTCTCTCTCTGCCTCTCCGTCTCTCTGTGTGTAACTGTAACTTTCAAACAAATAAATGGATTTTTAATAAAAAAGACCCCTTTGTCCCCAGCTTTGTGGAGTTTATATAATGAGCAATCAAACTACCCACCCAGAGAGGAATGTCTGCATCCTTGTGGACATGAACAGAAATTATCAGACTAAGGATGTGAAGTCTTCAGTTACAGTCCCTTAGTTTGGCCCAAGGATATTTCCAAAGGCCATAGATGCTTTAAACCATGGGTAGATTGCCCAACCCCACTCTGAAGTGCTCTTCTATTCTATGTTTTCCCACTGCCCCTAGGGCTGCCTGAGAATTTACAACTAGCTACAATTCTCAGGGTAGAGCATGGGTCCTACCCTCAGCATTACCAGGCCACACTCAAAATTTTATCACATATTCAAAAGATGGGTTCTTATACTAGTGTAACTCTGCATGAAGGAACTTGGGTTTTTGCTGTTTGGGATTACTTCTTGCTATACAATTTGCGTGGTGGGGAGGAAATCACTCTGAAATGTTGTGAATCCTGTTCCCATGTGGGGAGTGTTGTGAGGTGACCCTGCAATTGATGGTTACGTGCATGGGTGGCAAATGCAGCAGTCCCCTGCTTACATTCTAAAATGTAAACAATCAATATAGCTTTTCCCTGACAGCAGTAAGTCCAGCTGGGGGAAAGGGGAAGACGCAGATCGACCATGGCATGCTCAACCTCTCTGCCCATCCCCCTACAATTTCTTTCTTCCCACTTAGAGCTCCAAATGCAGTTCAGCATGTTTCTCTGCCCACCACTATCCACAGCTTGTGGACTTGCTACCTTTCATCTGGTTTGCTTCAGGGGGTGGTGACACCAATCTACTCTCTCAGTCCCTGTGCCACTCCTTCACTACACATCGACCACATCTCCCTCCTCTCTGTTTACCACAGACCTGAGTAGTCTCTTGTTGACTCCTGGCCCACTCTGCACAAACTTCTCTAGATTCTGCTGCCTGTTTGTTTCTGCTCATTAAGTATCTATTTTTCCCTGCATGACTCAAAACCTCCTGCTGCAATATTCTGCATTAATTTTATATGCTGCCACTTTACTAAACACTTTTATGAATTCCAATAGTCTCTTAGTGGAGTCCTTTGGCTCCCTTATACATAGCCTCATGTCATCAGCAAATAGGGAAAGTTTGACTCTTCCTTTCCAGTTTGTATCCTTTTGATTTCTTTTTCTTGCCTAATAGCTCTGGATAAATCTTTCAGAACTATATTGAATAGCAAGGATGAGAGTGGGCATCTTTGGTTCTGGATCTTAGTTGGAATGCTTCCAAGTTTTCTCAATTCAATAAGAAGCCACCTGTGTGTTTGTCATCAATGTCCTTGATTGTCTTGAGAAATGTTCCTTCTATACCCAATTTACTTAAAGTTTTCATCATGAAAGGATGTTGTATTTTATTGAATGCTTTCTCTGCATCTATTGAAATAATCATATGGGTTTTATTCTTCAATTTGTTAATGTTATCCTACATTACCCTTTTCATCTCTAATTTTATGAATTTGGGTCTTCTTCCTCTTTTTGGTAAGTTAGGCCAATGGTGCATCCTTTTGTTTATTTTTTAAGAAAAGTCTTCATTTTACTGATCTTTTGTATATTTTGTTTTTAATTTTGTCTATTTTACCTTTAATTTTATTTATTTCTTTCATCCTATTAATTTTGTGAGTTTTTTGGTTGTATTTCTAGGTCTTTGAAAAGCATTGATAGCTCATTTATTTGGTGTCTTTCCAACTTCTTGATGTGGACATCAATTGCTATAATCATCCCTCTTAACATGGCTTTTGCTGTATGCCATAAGTTTGATATGTTGTATTGTCATTGTCATTTATTTGCAGATTTTTTTATTTCTCTTTTGACTTCTTCTTTGACCTACTGTTCATTAAGGAGAATTTTGATCAGTCCCCATGTGTTTGCACATATTCTAAAGATTCTTGAGTTGTTGATTTCCATCTTCATTCATTGTAGTGAGAAATGATGCATGGAATGATTTTAATTTTTTTTTGAATTTGTGAGACTTTCTTGCTTTATGGCTCAGTATATGATCTTAGAGAATGCTCCCTGCAGTGATTAAAAGAATGTGTATTCTCCAACTATGGGGTTAACTGTTCTGTAGCCATCAGTTAGTTTTTGGATCCATATTGTAGATTAACATTTTATTTCTTTGCTGATTTTCTGCCTGGTTGATCTATCTATTGATGTAAGTGCAGTATTTAAATTCTCCATTACTATTGTATTAGCATCTATGTCTCCATATGGATCCTTTAACATTTGTTTTTTAAAGATTTATTTTATTTATTTGAAAGAGAATTACAGAGAGAGGTAGAGACAGAGAGAGGTCTTCCATATGCTGGTTCACTCCTCAGATGACCCCAATAGCTGGAGCCACACCCATCTGAAGCCAGGAGCCAAGTGCTTTTTCTTTGTATCCCATGCGGGTTCAGGAACCCAAGGACTTGGGCCATCTTCTACTGCTATCCCAGGCCATAGTAGAGAGCTGGATTGGAAGAGAAGCAGCCAGGACTAGAATTGGCACCATATGGGATGCTGGTGCCTCAGACCAGGGCACTGTGTCAAAGTGACCCACTGTGTCAAAGCACCAGCCCCAACATTTGTTTTAAATAGCCATGTGCCCCAGCATTGGGTTCATATACTTTTATTATAGTCACATATTCCTGTTGAATTGATTCCTTAATGATTATATAGTTCCTTTCTTTAT